>NC_047512.1:3978827-4088827 GCF_902827115.2 Pseudochaenichthys georgianus | reverse complement strand
CACTACAGACTGATAAACACCTGAACATCAGCAGGAAAGGACTCTTTAAAGTAGAGACACTACAGACTGATAAACACCTGAACATCAGCAGGAGAGGACTCTTTAAAGTAGAGACACTACATATTGATATACACCTGAACATCAGCAGGAGAGGACTCTTTAAAGTAGAGACACTACATACTGATATACACCTGAACATCAGCAGGAGAGGACTCTTTAAAGTAGATACACTACATACTGATATGCACCTGAACATCAGCAGGAGAGGACTCTTTAAAGTAGAGGCACTACATTCTGATATACACCTGAACATCAGCAGGAGAGGACTCTTTAAATTAGAGACACTACATACTGATATACACCTGAACATCAGCAGGAGAGGACTCTTTAAAGTAGAGACACTACATACTGATATACACCTGAACATCAGCAGGAGAGGACTCTTTAAAGTAGAGGCACTACACACTGATATACACCTGAACATCAGCAGGAGAGGACTCTTTAAAGTAGAGACACTACATACTGATATACACCTGAACATCAGCAGGAGAGGACTCTTTAAAGTAGAGACACTACATACTGATATACACCTGGACATCAGCAGGAGAGGACTCTTTAAAGTAGAGACACTACAGACTGATATACACCTGAACATCAGCAGGAGAGGACTCTTTAAAGTAGAGACACTACATACTGATATACACCTGAACATCAGCAGGAGAGGACTCTTTAAAGTAGAGACACAACGTACTGATATACACCTGAACATCAGCAGGAGAGGACTCTTTAAAGTAGAGACACTACATACTGATATACACCTGAACATCAGCAGGAGAGGACTCTTTAAAGTAGAGACACTACATACTGATATACACCTGAACATCAGCAGGAGAGGACTCTTTAAATAAAAAATGATTTATAGGAGCCTATAATAATCTATAATTAGTTTGAATGACTAGATTATTTGCGGTGTTCATCCATCTCTCCTCTCGGGGGGATTTCCAGATGAAACGTGGCCATCAAAGTGAGTGAAGGGCCTGCAGAGACTTGTTGTCAACAGATTAGGAATCACTCGAAGTGAATTGTTCTCATCATTAATATGTGCATAACATGAACACGCCGCCGCTGATGAACAATGAGGCTTTTTCATCTTCAGCGGAGTGCCACTCTGATGAATATTCAGGCGAGGGAAACGGGACTTTAAACGCTACACACTGAGCCTCTTAGCTAAATCAGCACTCGCTGCTTTATTAACATACTGGAATCTGTAATTATGCCCCGATGCATTTTAGCTTTACTCAACACTACTACACAAAACACAAGCTGAGGAAAAGGACTGAAGTGAAGTGTGCTTACTGTTAACACACACAGCATGTTTACCAGGTTTATTATCCAGTCCTGCAGAATCAGAATACTTTTTTTATTACAGAGAGAATCCAGTTGTGAGACAGTTGCTTTATTTTAAAATTAAATAATAAAATATAATACAAAAATAAATATATAATAATAACACAAGAAGAACTAAAATATGGTACGAATATTTATATATAAATATGAAGATAAAGAAGGAATATTCAATTAAAAGTAAAAAAATACCATAAATATATGTATATAAACATAATAAGTACAACTATAATGTACACTAAAAGATAATATAAAATATAATAAATACATTCATCGAAACGGTTAAAGTAAATATGTGCAATAAAAATATAACAGTAACGCAATATATACAACTATTATAAATATATATTAATATACACAGACAAAGTAAAAATGTGCAATGAAAACATAACATAGAATACAAATATGTGTTTAATAATAACAAGCAAAAGTAAGAATATGAAATGAAAAGATACAATTCAATACATATAATATACAAACACAAGAAGTAAAACTAAAATGTCCAATAAAAATAAGTTAGAGAAGATTAAAGAAATTAAAGCAACAAAAGACCACAAATGTTGGTATACCCTAATATATATAGTGATGTATTAGTATGTGTTAAATATAAATGCGGTGTTTTAAGCCGAATATCGACGGCTCTGCTAGGATTGTTCCCTATAGGCTTCATGTTATGTGTTTGGATAGGTTCCCGTTTTATTTTGATAGTCTTGTCTACCCTCATCTATCTATCTATCTATATATCTATCTATCCATCCATCTATCTATCTATCTATCTATCTATCTATCTATCTATCTATCCATCCATCTATCCATCCATCCATCTATCTATCTATCTATCTATCTATCTATCTATCTATCCATCCATCTATCTATCTATCTATCTATATATCTATCTATCTATCTATCTATCTATCTATCTATCTATCTATCTATCTATCTATCTATCTATCTATCCATCTATCTATCTATCTATCTATCTATCTATAAGGAAACAACAGGCGTATGTTTTCGCGCAAGATTTCGCATTTTCTATAAGGTAAATATTACCCGCTGGCGCTGATGGGTATAACTGGCAATTTTTGGGGCAATTTTTTCAATCTGACTTCATATTGACAATTGTTAACAACAGAGGGTGCTACATAACACACTTTCAGGAAAAGTCACGGACTGGGAGACTTGAATATGTTATCGGAAAAAAGTTACATACAATCAAGAAACAGCTGCGGGTAAAAGGTACCGTTGGCGGTTCTCGTGTTAAGATTAGTAAGTATTTTTGTATTAGTATTTAGTCGTTTTTTGATAGTTTAGGTAAGACAGTTTATTGAGTGTTTGTTTTGTTGTTGTATGTATTCAGTGTATTGCTACCTGTTTACATTAAAAGCAGTTTATTTTGATACTTTGTCCATGGCATCGTGCATCACACAGAGACATATTTAAACCTAGTAAACGTTTTAATTTTTCCTCATATATTTTGTGCAAAACTTGTGTGTTGCAATTGGACATGGAAAACAATTCATGCACTATATAAAAAACCTGAAATGTAAAGAGATTCAGGATTGAAAGTGGACTCCATTACAGATTGATTATCGCATAAAGAGTGTAATTATGAAAACAGTGGGATACTGTGTCGAAACAGCAAGAGGTGGATTCCTTTATGGAAAAAGAGGATACAGGATATAAAATAGAAACCGTGAATGCACTGGACAGATAAAGTAATTGTATAAGTCTGAATGAATTAGTGATGTTATTAATACAATGAGTGTAATGTATAAATGTATAAATAAGCAGACTGTCCTAGTTATACACAAAGAACCCCGAGGCTTTTTATTTCCATGTTATTCTTCCCTTTACATTCTGCCGTTTCACTTCACTGCCTTAAACCCCGAGAGGGATTACAATCCACATTTAAAATTCCACGTAATCACATTATGTAAAATGTATATAAATATATTATTCACATGTGACATTCAGGGTTTTTTTGTCTCCTAATGTTACACATGATTTAATATGCAGTGGTAAATCCAAATGGTTAAATATGGGACTGCTATCTTCTCCAGTGTGAGGGCAGACTGAAGATCTGTGGACTGAAGAGATTATCTGGATTTATCAGCTTTGGCCATTTTGCCAGAGATTTCGCCTCTTTTTTTTACCACGGAAAACAAACCTGCGTGGATAAAATCAACAACAGCCCCCATACCACTTCTCAAAATGGCAAGATGACGGGGTGAGATTCCTGATAGCGGCAGTAAAGAGGATGTTGTTGGAGTGGAGTCCGCAAAATCATCAGAAAGACGGAAACCTGGAGGTCTCCAAACAAACATCATGAAGCAGGAAGATAAAATGAGAGCAGAGGATTAACCAGATTAAACACTGAAGTCAGACTGTCGCTGCACACACACACACACACACACACACACACACACACACACACACACACACACACACACACACACACACACACACACACACACACACACACACACACACACACACACACACACACGCACACACACGCACACACACACACACACGCAGGCCAACTTTACACAGCATAATCAAATAGAACAATACTGCAACACTAAAATAACCCACATTGAAGCTGGAGTAAATATTGCCGCTGTTCTGAAGGTCAGGAATTAGCTTTTGAAACAGCAGGGGAGACAAGTCGCTAACAATCCTCAGAAATAAATGGACTTTTGAATATCTATTTTGCTTACAAAGACTGATAGAAAGCTCCACAGCAGTTAGTAAATGGGTCTTAAATACATTAAGCAATTAGAAACACTACGTCACAACAGCAAGGGAGATATTTACCATGAGATAAAACACACACTTGAGATTTCCCTGAATGTGAATTCATCTAATGGGAGCTTCCGTAGTTCCTTTATAGCCTAACGTTAGCTTTTTACTTTTTTAAACACAAATTACGTTTCATAAATAATAAAGTGGTGTAAATATGTGGAGATTATCCTGCTGAACAAAACTTGTAAGTATCAAAAACTGATCTAATTTCTGAATTAAACCCAAATCGATTGGAAAAATCCCATGTTTTTTTGTTGCGGGAGCCTTCGCGACGCGGGTCGGACACGAACATGTCTTCACTGCAATTATTGAGTAGGGGGACACACACTCTCTCCATTATCATCTGGTGTTGGGCCAGCGTAAGTGATTTAATGTTAACATATGGCTGAAGCCCAGACACCTCCTCCCTTCTTAGCATGGCCTTTGCTGGTGTGCATTGCAACAAAATCACTTCTTTCGTTTTGTTTCATTCCAGTTGAAAGAAGTGAAAGAACAAAACATATCATACATCTTCTGATATTTTGGTAAATCATTCTGAAGGGCAGACTTTTTCTAAACATTTTTTTTCGATCCGACAGTTTGTCTGAAAAGTAGGAACGGGAGGTTTTTTGAAAAGTGTGTTAACTGGAAAGCAACAACATGTTCCTATTTATCAGCATTAAAGTGGTGAAGTGGAGCTCTAGACTGGAGGGGGTTTGAAAGTGTGCGTGTGTGTGTGTGTGTGTGTGTGTGTGTGTGTGTGTGTGTGTGTGTGTGTGTGTGTGTGTGATGATGCGTACATTGTGTTTGTGTATCATCAGTAGAGACTGTTTCTGTCTTACTTCCACTTCAACCCTGCAGGCGCTGCCCTGGGCGGTCCAAACCCTGCCTTACACACGCACACACACACACACACACACACACACACACACACACACACGCACGCACGCACGCACGCACGCACGCACGCACGCACGCACGCACGCACGCACACACACACACACACACACACACACACACACACACACACACACACACACACACACACACACACAACACACTCTGAATCAACTGTGGTTTAGACCGGCTGTTGAGCACAGTGTTGTCCGGAAGGGGGGGTGGGGGTAGCATTTCCCCCCTGGTTTCAGTTTGTATGCTAAGCTAGGCTAAAACGTATCTGTCTGTATGGGGACAATCAGGCAGCGATGGGTAGTTAGGGTTAGCCACTGTAGTCGTGATGTTTGGGAGCGTCCAGTCACATGAAAAAGAGATCTGGATCATATTTAGCTAAAGTAATGCTAAGCTGCTAACTGTAGCTACCTTCAGATTGTTTTTAATTGGGGGTCTACTTTTTTAAAGATGTGCCTTTTGTTGGTGTTTGAAACATGAGTCACAATGGGTATGTTGTCTTTCAAATTCAAAATCTACCTACACAAATAAAAACATTTACCTGAATAGGCGCCTGTTAGCTGTTAGCTTTATCAGCAGTAAGCTCCGTTAGCGCCGTTAGCTCCGTTAGCAGTTAGCTCCGTTAGCTCCGTTAGCTCCGTTAGCTCCGTTAGCTCCGTTAGCTCTGTTACCTCCGTTAGCTCATTTAGCCGGGAGCTCGGAGCACTAAAACCGCATGCGCAAAAGTCAAACCAGAACATAGGAAGTAGAAGCATTCAGAGAAAAACTCTGTACAAATTATTTTTTTGTCAGGATTAAGTCCTAAAAGCATCTTATTTGTATCTTATTATTTTAAAATACAAGGTTTTCACTGAGTGATTGAAAAGACAACAGTAACTGGAAACATAATGAGGGACAGAAAGTTGTTAAAAACTTTAAGCACCCTGTATATAATCAGTGCGTCTCCAAAATACTCATGTTTATGCATAAGATATGTATTTATCCGTTGTTGTTTCTTCTCTCTGAAGGTCGTCTGTCTTCCAGTGGAGAAAAATAAATGCAAGCTAAGGTGAACATGTCCATTTTCTAATACCCTGCATTTTGGAAACCTTACATTTACGCAGACAGATGCATAATGGTGTGCCAGCTGTTGTTTTTCGCCCGTGTATTATTCCATGGTGAGCATGTCTTCCAGATGAATCCTTTGTATGAGCACGTACTTGGCAGAAAACGGAATCTGACTCTGAATGTCTTGGCTGACAGACAAATAACGGCTCGCAGCTTCCTCACACTGTACTATCAGTCAGATTATTGACAGCAGCTCCTTCCTCTTTAGTTTCGGCTGCGCGCCAAGTTACAAAAAAACATAGTGACGAAAAACAACAACTGCTCAGTTTCTCTGCTCTGAAATTAAAATCTGAATCAGTCCCTTTGACACAGTAAGAACAGCCTAAGCCTGCAACGACTAACTGTCTGCAATTATATTTACCAATAATTGAGGGAAAGTTTTCAATCAAAACACTGAAACACTGGCTTTTTCATTTCAGTGAACTGCTAAAAGAAAAAACATGTTAAAGCTCAAGGCTTGAGCTCTCTCCAGTTTTAAATCTAATATAGTGTATTCCTGCTTCAAAAATGCGATCTCACAGGTAAAGTTCTATTTAAAGTGGTTTCAAAATGTTATTTACGACATCAATTAGCACTAGATAACCCCCCCCCCCCTAACATCGCATTTTTCTTCTGTCCCGTCTTTGAGACCGACTTCTTTTTCTGCTAGGGTTTGCATTTTCTGCAGTTCAATTTGTTATTGTTAGTCAAAGTAAATGTTTATGTATAATTTAGCATAATTTACATGTTTTAAATGTATTTCAGTCGGACGACTCACGTGTTTCTTAATATGTTTATTAGACGCAGTATATAGTTTGAGGCTCGGGCCTCATCACTCCACAGATTTACAAAGAACATTGAGTGATGATTAGATAACTGTCCCCCGAGCCTACAGGTGGAAGCTGGAGTGGAAGCTGGGGTGGAAGCTGGGGTGGAACCTGGGGTGTAAGCTGGGGTGGAAGCTGGGATGGAAGCTGGGGTGGAGCTGGGGTGGAAGCTGGGGTGGAAGCTGGGGTGGAAGCTGGGGTGGAAGCTGGGTTGGAAGCTGGGGTGGAGCTGGGGTGGAAGCTGGGGTGGAAGCTGGGGTGGAAGCTGGGGTGGAAGCTGGGGTGGAAGCTGGGGTGGAAGCTGGGGTGGAAGCTGGGGTGGAAGCTGGGGTGGAAGCTGGTATGGAAGCTGGGGTGGAAGCTGGTATGGAAGCTGGGGTGGAAGCTGGGGGAGAAGCTGGCGTGGAAGCTGGGGGGGAAGCTGAGGTGGAAGCTGAGGTGGAAGCTGAGGTGGTGGTGGGGTGGAAGCTGAGGTGGAAGCTGAGGTGGAAGCTGAGGGTGGAAGCTGGGGTGGAAGCTGGTATGGAAGCTGGGGGTGGAAGCTGGGGTGGAAGCTGTGGTGGAAGCTGTGGTGGTGGGGGGGCAGGCAAGCAGCAGCAAGTGAACACAGCAGCAGCATTAAGGAGGCAGACGACCTGGCTGCTTCAACAGAGCGGCATGTTTAGGAGAATGTGTTTGGTTGGTTGAAAGAGGGACGAGGCGCGTCACGTGGTAATGTATCATTGTTGCTCGAGTCACTGCCTGAACCAGCTCGCAGGCTTCGCCCCATTTCTGTATTTTAACGGAATATGAAATGGAACTTTTGTTGTATTGCCACCACGTAGCCTCAGCATGTTAAGGTTGCAACAACTAACAATTAGCTAAAACATGAACACGACCTGTGTTTAAATTATAATTGGATAATACAGAGTTGTAGCCCACTAATGAGCGCTTCTGGAAAACAACAAATAAAACGTCTAATATAACGTGTACCAGCGATGTCTGAGCTGGACAAAGTACCAGGCTTTCTTCAATACATAACAGAACATGAAAAGATAAAGGGTTCATTTGACAAAAGTGATGATTAAAGTGTCCTCCAATCCTAGAATGAGCCTTGTAAGGAATCACGATTACAATTATTATTATTATAAAAAAATACTCCAACAAACATCAAACGTTGGACTTGATCTGACCGTTAAAGTATCATCGTCTCGAATCAGACAATCAACCACCCTACCATCCTTCAAACAAGCCCTCAAACCCACCATCACAACTCCGCCAGTTGCATGTAAGATAGTCCGTGTTTCTGTTGTGACTGCTTTGTAAAGCGTCTTTGTGTGTCTCGAGAAGCGGTAGATAAATGAAATGTGTTATTATTAAATGTACTGTATTATGAAAGCACAAACACATCTTTCCACTTCTTGACTTTGTATTATTTATCATTGCGTCTGAAATGATGTTAATCCCTCTGGAAGTCCTCCCTATACAAATCAGACAATCATCCACCCTGTTGTCTCACAAACAAGCCCTCGAAACCCACCTCTTCAAACCCCCCCCCCTAACTCTGCCAATATGAATGTAAAATAGTCTGGGCTTCTTGTTTGTTAAATGTGACTTAAGATGGACTTTTATTAATCCCCGGGGGGAAATAGTTCCTCTGCATTTTACCCATCCTAGTGGGCAGCCATTTTGAACGGCGCCCGGGGAGCAGTGTGGGGAGCAGTGCCTTGCTCAGGGACACCTCGGCAGCACTTGGTCTTGCTGGGACTTGAACTGGTGACCTTCCAGTTGCCAAGCCAAGTCCCTATCGACTACGCCACCACCGCTTACTTGTCTTGAAAAGCGCTATATACATTTAAAGTGTTATTATGAAACGTGTTATGAAAGCACGAACACATCCTTCCACATCTTGACTTTATATTATTTACCATCGTGTCCAAAGTGCTGTTTTTACGTGCGGTCAATGAACGCCTTTTCCGCGAGTGGCTCGGAAACAAAAGAGGAAAAAAGTTAATTAAATGAGCGCAGCGAGCTTAAAGGTGAACGTTAAAGAAAGGGGGAGACGGGGATAGAGAGAGGGGAGGGGGGGAGTCAGATAATGAAAATAGTCCCTGAACCTGATTTCCTTAATCACTGCATGTCCCTGTTTCTGTTAATTGAAGATAATTATAGGATTTTAATTTTCTTATGTAGGTTAAAGAGGAGAGTGAGAAGTCAGAGGGAATAACTGAGGCAGATGAAGACGAAGAGGCCGACAGAGTCTATTAGTGAAGCACACACACGCGTGCGCACACACACACACACACACACACACACACACACACACACACACACACACACACAGAGAATAAGCGTCTTCACTGCTCGGTAAAGCCTTAGTACCTGAATGCGAGTGAAACTTCTATCCTTTAAATTAAGGGCCCATTCAAATCACTTTTATATTAAGAAAATACAAAAATAAATCGTTATATAATATAAAAAATATAGAATCCAGTCACAGTTTTGAAGACAACACATAAAATCATTTAAGACTATGAATACTTTATACATACTGTATGTGTTGTACCTGAAAACACTGTCACTTCATTATTTACGCCTCCCCATACAGATATGTGCCTTCAGAAGTGCCTTCTATAAACACATGACTCATTTACATCAGACACAAAGTTAAGAGTAAAATACAGTACAATTAAATAAATTACGAAGTTGATGAAGTAAATGTAATCTATATAAAAGTCGGAACAAATTCATGACATGACATCGATGAGTGATTCAAAAGTAGATTGAAGAAATTACCTGATCTTAAATGAGAAGTGTAACAACTCAAACAAAAGCCGATTCAAATGTAATGTTTAATAAAGTTATCTACGCCGGGATCCGGAGTCGAGGCTGATCCTCTTGCTGTAGTCCTGGATCCTCTATCCCGAGTTCTGGATTAAGTCGTGGACTTCGGGTCGTGGCTGAACCCGTCTCTGCGGTCCTGCCTTGGGTCTCGTCATGCTGCTTCCCTGATGGCTTCCACAGGACTGTAGCTGACATCCTCGTGGATTCATCTTCTTATTACAGACACATGCATTTCCTATCATTCGGTCTATATGCTGTGAAATGTATTATCTCTTGGATTTACACACGGCATCTATTGCACGTCTGTCCGTCCTGGGAGAGGGATCCCTCCTCTGCTGCTCTCCCTGAGGTTTCTCCCATGTTCCCTTTAAACGGTGGGTTTTCTTTGGAAGTGTTTCCTTGTACGATGTGAGGGTCTAAGGACAGATGGTCTAAGGGCAGAGGGTCTGAGGACAGAGGGTCTGAGGACAGAGTGTCTAAGGACAGATGGTCTAAGGGCAGAGGGTCTGAGGACAGAGGGTCTGAGGACAGAGTGTCTAAGGACAGAGGGTCTAAGGACAGAGGGTCTAAGGACAGAGGGTCTAAGGACAGAGGGTCTGAGGACAGAGGGTCTGAGGACAGAGGGTCTGAGGACAGAGGGTCTGAGGACAGAGTGTCTGAGGACAGAGGGTCTAAGGACAGAGGGTCTAAAGACAGAGGGTCTAAGGACAGAGGGTCTGAGGACAGAGGGTCTGAGGATAGAGGGTGTCGTATTGTCATACTGATATTCTGAACAATCTGTGTTGTTGTATTTGCTGTAAAGTGTCTCTACTGTAGGCTATTTTTATTATATGTACAGCACTTTGGCTCCACCATAAATCGTTAATAAATGTGCTATATAAATAAAACTTGATTTGATTTGATTTGAAAGTAATTTCAAGTATAGGAACAGGTCTACAAATAATTCTTTAGAGATGTATATTAAATTAAAGATGTTCTCTCTTATTACATTTCAAATATGTGCATCTTTAATTGACATAGTACTTTCACTTCTTATGTTTGTATACATATATCAGTTTTTATTGCAAATTCTTAATTATCTTCTCGTGTTATTTCAGCGTCCTTTTTTATGTAATTCTAAAATGGAGCAACTTTCACAAAACCCAATTATGTTATCGACATTTCAGTCACACAACGCACGTGTTACTATATGTTTATTAGAAGCAGCATATAGTTTGAGTTTGGCGTCGAGGCTCGGGCCTCATCACTCCACAGATCTACAAAGAACATTGCCCCTTTCACACCAACGCGTTTTCAGCTGGAGCCTGTTCACACCGCAGAGGCGCCGCCTCTTAGCTCCGGAACCCGGTTCACTTCCAGCTCCAAAGAATTGTCGGGCTAGAGGCAAGAGCTTCGGAGCTAAGAGGCGGCGTCGCTTACGTCTCTCTTACGTCGAGGCGGGGGCAGGGGCAGATTCGTCGTTGAAGTAGATGCTGAAGACCACAAAGAAGTCTTGCATTTCTGGGGTGGAGCTGGGGTGGAAGCTGGAGTGGAGCTGGGGTGGAGCTGGGATGGAAGCTGGGGTGGAAGCTGGGGTGGAAGCTGGGGTGGAGCTGGGGTGGAAGCTGGGGTGGAAGCTGGGGTGGAAGCTGGGGTGGAGCTGGGATAGAAGCTGGGGTGGAAGCTGGGGTGGAAGCTGGGGTGGAGCTGGGGTGGAAGCTGGGGTGGAAGCTGGGGTGGAAGCTGGGGTGGAAGCTGGGGTGGAGCTGGGGTGGAAGCTGGGGTGGAAGCTGGGGTGGAGTTGACTGCCTGAACCAGCTCGCAGGCTTCGCCCCATATCTTTACCATTAGATTTACGGATCTCTTACACTTTTACATTTTATGTTTTTCGATTTCAATCCAGATACATGAATGTATTTCATACGTATTTATTTGTAATTTACCTTTTCCGGCTGCTTGCAGATGATTTCTCATTCATTTGAACGAGTAAAATCAGAAGCAAGAAGGTACATATTCTAAAAGGAAGAGAACTAAATATTCGAAGCCCATAAAAAGAGACGATTTATCCAAGCAGAAAAGTACTTTTACCGCTCAGATGTTTCATTTCTCCGTATTGTTGTATGACGGACTGTAAGTGTCTGTACAGTACGGGTACCGCTGTTGACTTCTCCAGTTATGAAAGCTTTATTTTCCACTTTCAGGGCTGCTGACTGAACTAATGGCACACAGCCCGATGTCTGCAGCATCTAAATGTCTGGAATGGCTTTCTGATACGGGTAATATCTCAGCCATTTGGGACAAAGTGGGGATGTGGAAGAGGTTAAAAGAAAAGGCTGCAGCTTTAATATGTGTGTATACCAACCGTGTCAAATGGAGCGATTATCAAAAAACGGACTATCTTTCTTCCCGGAGACACGTCAGAAAACAGAGCGCGCGTCCAGTCATTTGAGTTCGTTTATGTGATGCGTGTCGGCGCGCAGAAAGCAGAGCGGCGCGGCGAAGCTCTGATTGATCTTTCAGAGGCAATCAGGGCGAGCAGCGAGCTAAAAAATAGGTCCGATGGCGTCTCTGACGGGCTCATCTGAGAGAGAGATACGCGACCCCGGCAGACCTCGACCCGCTTCTGAAGTCACACACAGCACCGGTCCGGAGACATCAGGGACGACACACAGAAACAACCTCTGCTCTGGATGTATTACAGAGCGTACGAACCAAAAGGGGCTTTGACAGCAGGCAGAAAGGAGTTCTAAAGGAGGCCACCGAATCTCTCTTACTGCATGTACAGCGGTGCAAGGATGATGTCTTTTGTAGGCCTACCAGGAAGTGAGCAATACATGAAAATCGGCAGAAGTAAAGTACATCGAATGTCTTACGGTACGTCCACACAGCAGCTTTTCAAAAATCTTGAACATCTTGGAGCTGGGCGTGTCTGACAGCTTGGGGATTTTTTGCGAGCAACAACCAATCACATGAATCTCCCGCCCCCGACATACAAAGCAAAAAACCCCGGGGATTTTATGCGAGCAATATATATATTATATATAAACTCCCCAAACAGGCGAAAGCCTACCAGTTCCACCCACTGTCTCTGCCACCTCCCTCCATGCCTGGTTCCTCCGGTTTGTATCCCGTTAATAGTTCTGGTCGTAAAGAACCGGGTGATTTGCTCCCGTAACTTCTCGTTTGGAATATGAGGAAATGAACTGCGGTCTGGTTCTCCCTGCTTACACGCGGTTTGATTGGCTAGCGCTTCTACTGTCAGATTTGCATAAACGTGTTTGATTGGCTGGCGCTTCCAGCTCGGCTTCAAAAGTTGAACATTGCTCAACTTTTGAATCCTGGAAATCTTCGCTTCGCTCCCCCACAATGCAGTTCGGCGAAAAGCGAGGCAAAGTGACGTCATCCCCATTCAAAGTCGATGGGCAGAGAAGCGTTGGAAGCGGTGGAAGATTCGTCTAAAGCTGATGTGTGGACGTACCGTAAGTGTCACGATGTCTGAGCTGAACGTGGACTCATGTCGTCTTGTTCACGTTTAGTCCCTTGATGGCAAACAACGTTTTGACGAGTGGGATATTTACCTACGTGGAATAAAACGTGAACATTGTCTTCGGCTCATGTTAACCACAGACTGTTCAACATGTGCCAGGTCTGCACTGTTCCACACCGCCGCCTTTAACGTTTCAACGCAATCATTTCACTTTTTCGTTGCCAGACGCTGAGTTTCAAGCGAAGAAGAGGATTTGATTTAGATTTACTTTTTGGTTTCAGCCAAACATTCGATCAAAACAGAGATCACAAGAATACGTTCACGGACACACAATAGTTGGAGCGTTTCTACCGTAAGGAACAAACAGCCGTATTAATACCCCCCCCCCTCCCAAATGTAAAGCGTCTTTGGGTTCAAGAAAAGCGCTATAGAAATATAATGTATTATTATTATTAATCCAGCTGCTGCGTGTTTGTAGATATTTTACCATTTACGCAAAACAAGTGACCATGTATAGTGAACACACACACACACACACACACACACACACACACACACACACACACACACACACACACACACACACACACACACACACACACACACACACACACACACACACACACACGTTGGCATTGAGGCCATGACTGCCAAGAGAATCTTTAAATCCAACATCAACGTTTTTTCCTCCGCTCTGTCTTCTTCTTTTATGTTATCATCGCCAGATCCGAGCTGCCTCCCTTCTGTCCTCCTCTTTCTCCCTTCCTTAAATGTTGATATCCTTCTCTTTAATTGACTCGCAGTGTGACGGAGGAGCAGCGAGCGGCGAGGGAATCGGGCTGAGAGGAAAGTGATGTTCCTGGATGCGGAAGACGGTGGGGGGGGGCTGTGATGAAAAAATAATGATACTAGTTTCATTCTATTACAAAATATATGGAAGACGCAATGAAGTCCCCCTCGTAACGGCTTCTCCATAATATCACGTGTGCCGCTGCCGCTAGGAACTCTGGGACATCACACACACACACACACACACACACACACACACACACACACACACACACACGTTTGTTAATTTATGCTGCTTTAATGTTTTTTTTATATCATATTTCACCTCATTATGGATTTGTACTTCTTGGTTCCCGGGCCGAGGAGCTCGTTAACACTGCGGTAATATACTCTTTTATGTTTGCAGTGTTGTTATTGCTGTTTATAATGTATGAACACATACATCCCAAATATATCCTGAGAAGGGTTTATTTGTAGATCAGATTAATGAACTCGTTGGTCCAGATCAAAGAACACGAGACTCTCGATAGAACGGTGTGACATGTACTTTAATTCTTCTAAACTAATATTCATTAGGATTTACGGATCATATTGCTGCTTTTCACAAAAGGGCGTCATCAGTACAGATCAGCCCGAGAGATGTAGGTCAGGAGGAAGTCTTTATCTTTCTATCATCCATTACACCATGGAAGTGTGGAGAGATCTGGATACAGCGTGAGGCGGGAACCCTTTTATTCGTATGACAGTTGTTCAGTGGTGCATGAAGCCACATGTCAAAAGGACTGTTAAGCTTTTTGTTTTTCACGCATTTTACAACTTTTAAATATAAGGGCTACAAAAGTGTTCGTACGTGGTAATTGATTCAGCTCAAAACAAGTATCCGCTGATTTACAGACGTCAATGGGCAAACGTTTTTTTGGGCCCAATGACAACATGGATATGAATGTTGTAGTACCGCCGTTTGGCCACCACGAAAATGTCCGGCGCACTTCCCGTGGGATTCGGTACACACTGTGAAACCGAATGAGATGTGACGTTTTGACCACAAACAATTACAATGTTGGTCCAGGCAACAAAAATACTAATTATATATCCATGCAGTTCATTTTCATTTCGACTTATACAATAATATATGATCATTGTGTGATTTTCTTTCGGCAGTAACTGTTCCAATCGCAAATGTTTTCTTAGGTCTTTTAGTCTGGACAATACAATCTAAATGCGGACAATATTATCAAATCGTGATTACACATTTTGTCTCCCGGAATTTGGATATCTTTTGTTGATATTGTCATTTTGCTCAAATTCATGTTTTAATCCCTATTGCAGTTAAATATTTTTTTATTTTATTTGTAACCTGAATAAAACTTCTTGTTCTTGATTCGTGCCAAAACATGTTTTATATGCCTCTCTGCCGGCCTCTGGTTGAGAACACTGGAACCTCATTTATTCATATTCATCATTTAACTTAATCAGTCCAAGTGAAATGGAAACATCCATCCATATTTGAGGGGGGAACATGTTTTGCACTGCACAGGCTCAGCATGCAAAGCGAGTGAATTAAAGTGAAAGTATAATAACTGTGGGTAAAGGGCAGCAGATATAAAAATGTTCCTGCAAAATAGTGATTTCTTCCACAAAGGAAAGTCCATCAGCGTTCATATCAAAGCAGCAGCGCACTAACTCAATCTAAAATGTGCACTAAATAAAGAACTGACACAGTTTCATCAGGTTCGGATTAGATGAAACTTTATTGATCCCCGCAGGGAGACGGTGTCACTGCAGCAGGAAAATAATAAAATGGAATATAATTAGAAAATGAAAATTCACGGTGTTCAGGACAGAGGAAATTAATAACTGAAAAGGGACCAACACATGGAAACTAAACAGAGAAGAGGACATATCATTCTACAGCACTTCACACACATGGCTTCATCAAACTGCTGTTATTAAAACAAGAGAAATGAAACGTCAGGACAAAAAGAAAAACGAATAAATAAAGAATAAAATACCAGTCAGTCCTGCAGAAGTCTTCGTAAGAATATGTCTGATCTTTTCTTTAGCCGTGAGAGGGTCGATCAATTGAATGATTTGATCTTTGGTCGGCGGACTATCAGTGAGTGTATTACATCACTGAGTGCATTGTTGCAGATCAATGAGCGCGACTGCTTTATGACAGTATTGGATTTCTATGTTTTTTCAATAATGTGAAAGGGGACAGATTGCCCTGACAAAAAGGGGCACCACAGCAATTTAAGTAATTCCATAAAGCACTTCCATAAAGTGGGCTATGAGGGGTCTAAATAATTTAAAGTGTGTTCGTGGAACAATAGGAACATGGCCGCTGAGGTTCAGACGAGACTGGCCCATATTTGACTATCATACTTAAGATTGAACACTAAAAAACCCTTAAATTGTCCCTTAAATGCTCTGTGGATGATCTCTGATTACCTTTAAAAGCACCAGAATCTCCCGAAGAAACCCTTGAAATAATTGAACATCTGGATTCCCTGAAAGCCCTTAAAACATTGAAAAAACCCTTTAGGAACACCTTAAATCTCATCCCTGACACCCGTTAAAAATATCAGCGCACATTCAACATTTTCTAGATACACAAAAATATCTTAAACAATAATTACCTCTTTAAATCTCCCCAGGATTAAAGATGTATTTTTAACACAATAACAATAAGATAACATACATGTATTCTCTCATTGATCCCAGTTTGAGACATGCCTTTGTTTCAGCAGCATGGAGACAAGTATTGCATATGAACCAAACATGTAATAAAGTACAACATCAACACGATGAAGTAACACGTTAACGTTCGATAATCTGGAAGCCCTAATCCCAGGGTGGATTTGACCTCAGTGAAACGCAGAGGTGGGAAGCATTGGAGTACAAATACTTTGTTACTGTACTTAAGTACTGTACATTTTTCTGGTATCAGTACTTTACTCCAGTACTTATTTTTCTGACGACTTTTCAATTCTACTTCTCACATGTTGAACCTAAATACCTGTACTTTCTACTTCTTACATGTTGAACCCAAATACCTGTACTTTCTACTTCTTACATGTTGAACTCAAATACCTGTACTTTCTACTTCTTACATGTTGAACACAAATACCTGTACTTTCTACTTCTTACATGTTGAACTCAAATACCTGTACTTTCTACTTCTTACATGTTGAACACAAATACCTGTACTTTCTACTTCTTACATGTTGAACCCAAATACCTGTACTTTCTACTTCTCACATGTTGAACCCAAATACCTGTACTTTCTACTTCTTACATGTTGAACACAAATACCTGTACTTTCTACTTCTCACATGTTGAACCCAAATACCTGTACTTTCTACTTCTTACATGTTGAACTCAAATACCTGTACTTTCTACTTCTTACATGTTGAACTCAAATACCTGTACTTTCTACTTCTCACATGTTGAACTCAAATACCTGTACTTTCTACTTCTCACATGTTGAACCCAAATACCTGTACTTTCTACTTCTCACATGTTGAACACAAATACCTGTACTTTCTACTTCTTACATGTTGAACTCAAATACCTGTACTTTCTACTTCTCACATGTTGAACACAAATACCTGTACTTTCTACTTCTCACATGTTGAACTCAAATACCTGTACTTTCTACTTCTTACATGTTGAACTCAAATACCTGTACTTTCTACTTCTTACATGTTGAACTCAAATACCTGTACTTTCTACTTCTCACATGTTGAACTCAAATACCTGTACTTTCTACTTCTTACATGTTGAACACAAATACCTGTACTTTCTACTTCTCACATGTTGAACACAAATACCTGTACTTTCTACTTCTCACATGTTGAACTCAAATACCTGTACTTTCTACTTCTTACATGTTGAACACAAATACCTGTACTTTCTACTTCTTACATTTTGAACACAAATACCTGTACTTTCTACTTCTTACATGTTGAACACAAATACCTGTACTTTCTACTTCTTACATGTTGAACCCAAATACCTGTACTTTCTACTTCTTACATGTTGAACTCAAATACCTGTACTTTCTACTTCTTACATGTTGAACTCAAATACCTGTACTTTCTACTTCTTACATGTTGAACACAAATACCTGTACTTTCTACTTCTTACATTTTGAACACAAATACCTGTACTTTCTACTTCTTACATGTTGAACACAAATACCTGTACTTTCTACTTCTTACATGTTGAACCCAAATACCTGTACTTTCTACTTCTTACATGTTGAACTCAAATACCTGTACTTTCTACTTCTTACATTTTGAACACAAATACCTGTACTTTCTACTTCTTACATGTTGAACACAAATACCTGTACTTTCTACTTCTTACATGTTGAACACAAATACCTGTACTTTCTACTTCTTACATGTTGAACTCAAATACCTGTACTTCTACTTTCACCAGAGTATTTTTAAACACGAGTATCTGTACTTCTACTTGAGTAAAGGATGTGTGGACTTGTGTCCTTTCTGGTGAGCATGGAGGAAAGGCATTTTTCTGAAACTTGGTCTAGTTTCTTGAAGTTGCTCAGCAGTGGAAGATAGCAAACAGGATTCTAAAAGTATGATAGCAGCAGAGAGAATACTTATATGAACATACATTACATTACATGTTAGATGCTTTTATCCAAAGCGACTTACATACATGAGGACAATCCCCACAGGAGCAATTTGGGGTGAAGCGTCTCAGGGACTCAACGACATGCTGACTGCAGTGGGGTTTGAACCTGTGCCCCTGATCCAAACACCAACGCACTAACCCACTGCGCCACACGCCTCACACACAAAGTTTATGACAAGTGCAAACAACCAATCTGTACCGATCATCACAGCACGTCTGCGGGTGTACTGCATACTGTAACAGTGATGCTACATGCTGATGCTGATGCGAGCCCCTCACATGCAGACATCCATACGTCCCCTAACACCAGTAATGATATCACTGCTGGACAGGAGCATGCAATCTCAAGTGTTCGGGTGCAAGAAAAACCCCAGTCTTCCAATTAAATCTATTTTTACACTCACGGATATTACTTAACCTTACATCATTCACAGATGGACTCTGAGACGGGTCTTTGGACAGTCGGGTCATCGTGTTCTGCTGTCACCGTGTGTAGGAAATCCAGCTGAAGTGAAGTCTGCACGGGACCCTAAGACGTCTTAGCTTAAGGTGCTACATGCGTTTAGCCTCCCTCTGCTCATTCACAGGCTACTATGTGGAGTTACTGGACATGATATATATCGACGTAGTAGCATGCGTACGAGACGTTTAGGGAACATCGATGTGCGCTATAATTTAGGGTTGAACTCCTGCAGCCTGCATTACTCACCGCTCCCTGCACCCAGGGAGGTTACCATGGACACAGTACTCTATAAGACATGATTACAGAAACAAGGAAATCAAACCGCACGACTTGAAAGAGACGAGTGTCCTCTTAAAAGTGAGTCTTGTAGAAGCGAAGGAAGATCAAGAATGCATCGATTTCAGCAAGTGTGTGTGTGTGTGTGTGTGTCCATTGGTTCCCATTCACGGAAACAATACAATGACATTGAACTCAACATTTGGTCTTGTTGAAGATGGCTTTTCTTTCAGGACCCCGCCGCAGTGTTTTTAAGATTGATCAGGCTTTAGATACAAGCAAGGTCCAAGATGTTAGAACCCAAACCCTCCTGAAGTAGATGTTCGGAGAATAAGCCCCATCACAAATGTCTTAACTCTAAACAGACCCAAGACCTTCAGGAACATACAACTAGTGCTTTTAATTGAATTGAATGTTTTTAAGTAACCCTCCTGACGCTGCTTGTAGTAAATCAATAGTATTCTGAGTTGTTTAACCTGTTGAGCCCCAAGCCTGTTTTTCAGGCCTCAGGCTCGAACATGACATTCCCAGAACACATGACCATATCTTCACTTCCAGAAGGGGTAGATTAATAATCTTTTTCTCAAAGCGATGATAAACCTGTGAGTTGGATGTAGAAGAGTCAGACACGATATAGAATTGTTTTATTTTAAAGTAAATTCAGATTGAACATTGTAAAACAAATTCAATTATAGTGTCCGTCCAAAAAAAAAACATTACTTTTGAATGATGGGATAGTAGACTAAAAGCTTTAGGAATCCAAACTATAACATAATAAGTACCCTGTATCAAGATCGATGCAAAACAAGTGGCATTTCACCTTTTTAGAGAGGTTTAGAAAAATAAACCCACTTCTGGGGTCATTTGGGTGGATTTGCCGTTTCTCTGGAACCCATTGGTCGATGTTGGTGATTGACACCTCTTTTGAACCGTTAGAGCCAATAGAATTGAAGGGGACGTTCCATATACACGTTACCATTGAGGAGTGAGAGTTAGACCCTCCAGAAAAACGCGATTATGCGATCGCATAATTTACCGCATAATCAGCAAAATGGCGCACATTTCTAAAAGGGCGCATATTTATTAAAAGGGCGCATAATCCCCGCATTTTTCCACACAAAGTTGAGAAAAAAAAAAGTTAACTCGTCTTGACGTGAAGTGATGATGACGTGACGCAAGGCAAGTTTATTTATATAGCACTTTTCAACACAAGGCAATTCAAAGTGCTTTACAAACAATGAAAGACATTCAGAAAATGGCATTTAAAATCAGTCATTAAAAAGAAAAGCTAATAAAATAAACATTAAAAGAAAAAATACATGGATAAAAGTTACAGTGCAGTTTAAGATATGAATAGTTCAATTAAAAGCAGCGGTACAACAGAAGGTAAACAACACCGTAGAGTGAAGGTGTGGAGCTCACACCAAGGTGAACAAATCTAATCCATCTCATTTACCGACGAACATTTCTGCTAAAGACCGGGCAAAGCAGTTCCCCGATGTCTGGGGGTAAACTATTCTGCACCCCGTGCAACTGTGTTGGAGCATAAGAGAACATCGACGGTGACGACCCGCTTTGATTCACTCAAACATTATAAAATGCTTTCTGCTGCTGCGGACAAGAAAGCCAAACAACTCACGTTCACCGAGGCATCGACCTCCAAAACCCTTTCGAGGGCTGCAAGAAACGAAGTGAGTAGCCTACAAGATTGAAGCTGGTCAGATAACGAACGAGTAAATGAAAACAGAATGAGGCGGATAAGTGTGTGTGTGTGTGTGTGTGTGTGTGTGAGAGAGAGAGAGAGAGAGAGAGAGAGAGAGATTAAAAATAGCCCAATTGCTTTTACAATAAATAAACATTGAATGTTTTTTCTCCCACTCAGTTTGTGGCAAAGGCGGTTAGTTCTCATTTTATTTTCTGGCCTTGGACACCTTACGCCTCCTCATCAACACCTGAGATATCAACACCTGTCCTGAGGAGCTTTTCTTAAGAGATTAGGAGAGTAAAATGTCTTCTTACTACTTTTAAATCCAGGCTGAAGACTTTTCTTTTTGTCGCTGCTTTTAATTGAACTATTCATATCTTAAACTGCACTGTAACTTTTATCCATGTACTTTACCTTTTAATGTTTATTTTATTAGCTTTTCTTTTTTAATGCTTAATGTCTTTCATTTTTTGTAAAGTACTTTGAATTGCCTTGTGTTGAAAAGTGCTATATAAATAAACTTGCCTTGCCTTGCCTTCAGAGTGGACATATTGTCTGTTTTTTCCCCGTATGGAGTGTGAGGTTTTCTAGCTTCAAAAAGTCACAACAAGAAAATACTTAATTCTAATTACAGCGTGCAGATTATTTATTAAAAAGCAAATATAATACAAATATAATAAGCCATCCTGGGTTCTAATGACACACAAACAACAGAAGGAAATATATATAATTAGAGGGAAACAATTAGAGGGAATCATGGGCCAACAAACACTGATGCCACGGGATAAATGCTGTAACCCTGGCAACCTGAGCTGTCATTTTAAATCATTTACCTGGACTGGGTTTGTACTGTTATTTTGTAAGGAATATGAGAGCAATGCAGACATGTGTGTGTGTGTGTGTGTGTGTGTGTGTGTGTGTGTGAAATATAATCTAATCTGAGTATCAAGAAATTGAAAGTAATGTAACCTTTAATTGAGAATCTGTTCTGCATGTTTCCAGTTTGATCCTCAGGTGGGAAGGGACATACACTCCATATTTGTTTTTGCCACGATAGCCCTTCCATTTCCTGTCGAGCCCTCTGATCTTCCCCTCGCTTAAATACTGCGTATCCATACTCTCTATCTCTCTCCTTTAATAACGACATTATTAATAATTAAAAAACACTACAAAAAACGCTTCGTTTCTGGCACGCTCAACGTGTCACAATGATCAAAAACATCCGAACATCAAAGCGAATTAAAAGTAAAGGAGGGAGGCAGCGGGAGATAAAAGGGGAGAGACAGAGGGTAAAAATAAGATATTTGTAAAAATAATGGGATAAAAGGCGTCAGATAAAAGGCAGTCTATAAAAATAGGTTTTAAGAAGAGGACACTTTCACCTCGCTTCCTTTTCCTTTCTCTCCGTCGCCCCTCCTCCATCTGCAGATGAAGTGTTGCTCTTGTTTTAATTATGCAGAGGAGGCTGCAGAGCAGGACAGGACATGTTTCAGTGTCGTCGCCAATTAAGCGCCGCCACCCAGTCGTGGAGCTGGAAGCGAGGAGGAGGAGGAGGAGGAGGAAGAGGAGGGAATGAAAGAGGGAGTTGAAAAGACAGAGAAGAGAGAGAAATGAAATGAATTCAATGCATGACAGTCTTTTTCTTATTTTCCACGCAAATGGAGACGCTTCTCACGCGGTCTAATCTCTCACTTCAGAGTCCTGACAGCAGCAAGAGCAGCAGAACAAGCACAAGAAACTGCAGTAGTGGTAGTTTAGTATTTGCAGCTGGATTAGCGAACAAGTAGAAGTATTTTAATTGAAGAGGAAATATCCTGCTGATGTTCAGGTGTATATCAGCTTGTAGTGCCTCTACTTTAAAGAGTCCTCTCCTGCTGATGTTCAGGTGTATATCAGTATGTAGTGCCTCTACTTTAAAGAGTCCTCTCCTGCTGATGTTCAGGTGTATATCAGTATGTAGTGTCTCTACTTTAAAGAGTCCTCTCCTGCTGATGTTCAGGTGTATATCAGTATGTAGCGTCTCTACTTTAAAGAGTCCTCTCCTGCTGATGTTCAGGTGTATATCAGTACGTAGTGTCTCTACTTTAAAGAGTCCTCTCCTGCTGATGTTCAGGTGTATATCAGTTTGTAGTGCCTCTACTTTAAAGAGTCCTCTCCTGCTGATGTTCAGGTGTATATCAGTATGTAGTGTCTCTACTTTAAAGAGTCCTCTCCTGCTGATGTTCAGGTGTATATCAGTATGTAGCGTCTCTACTTTAAAGAGTCCTCTCCTGCTGATGTTCAGGTGTATATCAGTACGTAGTGTCTCTACTTTAAAGAGTCCTCTCCTGCTGATGTTCAGGTGTATATCAGTTTGTAGTGCCTCTACTTTAAAGAGTCCTCTCCTGCTGATGTTCAGGTGTATATCAGTATGTAGTGTCTCTACTTTAAAGAGTCCTCTCCTGCTGATTTTCAGGTGTATATCAGTATGTAGTGTCTCTACTTTAAAGAGTCCTCTCCTGCTGATGTTCAGGTGTATATCAGTATGTAGTGTCTCTACTTTAAAGAGTCCTCTCCTGCTGATTTTCAGGTGTATATCAGTATGTAGTGTCTCTACTTTAAAGAGTCCTCTCCTGCTGATGTTCAGGTGTATATCAGTATGTAGTGTCTCTACTTTAAAGAGTCCTCTCCTGCTGATGTTCAGGTGTATATCAGTATGTAGTGTCTCTACTTTAAAGAGTCCTCTCCTGATGATGTTCAGGTGTATATCAGTATGTAGTGTCTCTACTGTAAAGAGTCCTCTCCTGCTGATGTTCAGGTGTATATCAGTATGTAGTGTCTCTACTTTAAAGAGTCCTCTCCTGCTGATGTTCAGGTGTATATCAGTATGTAGTGTCTCTACTTTAAAGAGTCCTCTCCTGCTGATGTTCAGGTGTATATCAGTATGTAGTGTATCTACTTTAAAGAGTCCTCTCCTGCTGATGTTCAGGTGTATATCAGTATGTAGTGTCTCTACTTTAAAGAGTCCTCTCCTGCTGATGTCCAGGTGTATATCAGTATGTAGTGTCTCTACTTTAAAGAGTCCTCTCCTGATGATGTTCAGGTGTATATCAGTATGTAGTGTCTCTACTTTAAAGAGTCCTCTCCTGCTGATGTTCAGGTGTATATCAGTATGTAGTGTCTCTACTTTAAAGAGTCCTCTCCTGCTGATGTTCAGGTGTATATCAGTATGTAGTGTCTCTACTTTAAAGAGTCCTCTCCTGCTGATGTCCAGGTGTATATCAGTATGTAGTGTCTCTACTTTAAAGAGTCCTCTCCTGATGATGTTCAGGTGTATATCAGTATGTAGTGTCTCTACTTTAAAGAGTCCTCTCCTGCTGATGTTCAGGTGTATATCAGTATGTAGTGTCTCTACTTTAAAGAGTCCTCTCCTGCTGATGTTCAGGTGTATATCAGTATGTAGTGTCTTTACTTTAAAGAGTCCTCTCCTGCTGATGTTCAGCTGTATATCAGTATGTAGTGTCTCTACTTTAAACAGTCCTCTCCTGCTGATGTTCAGGTGTATATCAGTATGCAGTGTCTCTACTTTAAAGAGTCCTCTCCTGCTGATGTTCAGGTGTATATCAGTATGTAGTGTCTCTACTTTAAAGAGTCCTCTCCTGATGATGTTCAGGTGTATATCAGTATGTAGCGTCTCTACTGTAAAGAGTCCTCTCCTGCTGATGTTCAGGTGTATATCAGTATGTAGTGTCTCTACTTTAAAGAGTCCTCTCCTGCTGATGTTCAGGTGTATATCAGTATGTAGTGTCTCTACTTTAAAGAGTCCTCTCCTGCTGATGTTCAGGTGTATATCAGTACGTAGCGTCTCTACTTTAAAGAGTCCTCTCCTGCTGATGTTCAGGTGTATATCAGTACGTAGTGTCTCTACTTTAAAGAGTCCTCTCCTGCTGATGTTCAGGTGTATATCAGTTTGTAGTGCCTCTACTTTAAAGAGTCCTCTCCTGCTGATGTTCAGGTGTATATCAGTATGTAGTGTCTCTACTTTAAAGAGTCCTCTCCTGCTGATGTTCAGGTGTATATCAGTATGTAGTGTCTCTACTTTAAAGAGTCCTCTCCTGCTGATGTTCAGGTGTATATCAGTATGTAGTGTATCTACTTTAAAGAGTCCTCTCCTGCTGATGTTCAGGTGTATATCAGTATGTAGTGTCTCTACTTTAAAGAGTCCTCTCCTGCTGATGTTCAGGTGTATATCAGTATGTAGTGTCTCTACTTTAAAGAGTCCTCTCCTGATGATGTTCAGGTGTATATCAGTATGTAGTGTCTCTACTTTAAAGAGTCCTCTCCTGCTGATGTTCAGGTGTATATCAGTATGTAGTGTCTCTACTTTAAAGAGTCCCCTCCTGCTGATGTTCAGGTGTATATCAGTATGTAGTGTCTATACTTTAAAGAGTCCTCTCCTGCTGATGTTCAGCTGTATATCAGTATGTAGTGTCTCTACTTTAAAGAGTCCTCTCCTGCTGATGTTCAGGTGTATATCAGTATGCAGTGTCTCTACTTTAAAGAGTCCTCTCCTGCTGATGTTCAGGTGTATATCAGTATGTAGTGTCTCTACTTTAAAGAGTCCTCTCCTGATGATGTTCAGGTGTATATCAGTATGTAGTGTCTCTACTTTAAAGAGTCCTCTCCTGCTGATGTTCAGGTGTATATCAGTATGTAGTGTCTCTACTTTAAAGAGTCCTCTCCTGCTGATGTTCAGGTGTATATCAGTATGTAGTGTCTCTACTTTAAAGAGTCCTCTCCTGCTGATGTTCAGGTGTATATCAGTACGTAGTGTCTCTACTTTAAAGAGTCCTGTCCTGCTCTTGTTCAGGTGTATATCAGTATGTAGTGTCTCTACTTTAAAGAGTCCTCTCCTGCTGATGTTCAGGTGTATATCAGTATGTAGTGTCTCTACTTTAAAGAGTTCTCTCCTGCTGATGTTCAGGTGTATATCAGTATGGAGTTTCTCTACTTTAAAGAGTCCTCTCCTGCTAATGTTCAGGTGTGTATCAGTATGTAGTGTCTCTACTTTAAAGAGTCCTCTCCTGCTGATGTTCAGGTGTATATCAGTATGTAGTGTCTCTACTTTAAAGAGTTCTCTCCTGCTGATGTTCAGCTGTATATCAGTATGTAGTGTCTCTACGTTAAGCTAACATGTACCCCCACAACAAGGCCTCTTTAAAGATGTGCGTATTTGACTTTCTCCCTGCTCAGAAACCCTTTTTCTGAGCGTGTAATATAAATATACATTGAGGATAGAGTTAAAAGAAAACTGTGGATTTAAAATAAGGGGAAAGCATTTCCTTTGACACCCGCTCTCCATTCTACCCAGGTGTTTCCTCCCTGACCGCGCTCTCTTTAATCTCATATTCCCCTTTACACTCTCAGGCAGAAGGTTCTACATGTAGGGCCTTAGATGAAAGTGAACTATGGAGAGACGCACAGCAAAGAGAGAGGGTGTGTGAGACAGACTGATGGTGCAGTCATGCAGTAAATGATGTCGGTTTAAGGCATCATACTGCGCTAGATAACCAACTCCTCACACACACACACTTAACACACAGTTGCCCTCTTAATGATAATGCTCTTTAAATGGCTTTATTGATTTTAATGTAGCCTACCACACATATATTTTATGAAAGTCAATACGGCAAGAGGACCTCCTCCCTAATGTAAATAGCGGGTTGGAAGTCTATTAGAATGGTTATCGATGCCGCGTATCCGCCTGACACTTTAAGCCCACAATAGAGCTGATTTCAGGGGGGGGGAGCTGGTGAATATGCAATGCTAATCAATGGATGTGCTTTCATCTATACAGGGACGAGAGGGAGGACGACATGGTGTTAGTCTGCAGCTTTTGCCTCTTCATGTACCTACGAAGAGTCGTTCATACGAGGCAGCTCATGTCCTCTGTAACTATTACGAACACTTAATCCGACACAGTTACCGATGATTAGTGCTGCACAGTATATCTCAATGTTATCATTATTCAAACCGCAGGAACCAATATATTTGTTAGAGGCTAAATATGTGTTTAAATGATGTTTCTCAGTGGAGCTGCAGAGATATATTGCCCTATAAATCGTTTTCTACTTATTTAAACATATTTATTTTGCAAAGACACTCTTCAAAAAACCCACCATGATCACATTAATATATTTATTCGATAATGATTCGAAGAATGTCAAAACAATGAATATCGCATATTGAAATATCAGTCAAAATTATCTAAATGTTTTCCAAATCTTTTTTTATGAATTAAAAGGTATGTTTTGAAATACTTGGGTGGAACCAAGCCCCCAGGAAGTGCGCTGGACGTTGAAGGAATTGTACAACATTAATATTCTCCTTTTTCTATTGGTTAGTAGCTCGTTAGCGGCTAACTGTTCCAGCTAAGGGTGATTGGTAGCAGGAAGTGACTAGTTAGTTAGTTGGTTGATTTATTCTTTTTTATGTGTTTACTGAAAACAAGTGCTACTGCTGGATTGGACTCTTTAAAGTAGAGACACTACACACTGATATACACCTGAACATCAGCAGGAGAGGACTCTTTAAAGTAGAGACACTACATACTGATATACACCTGAACAGCAGCAGGAGAGGACTCTTTAAAGTAGAGACACTACATACTGATATACACCTGAACATCAGCAGGAGAGGACTCTTTAAAGTAGAGACACTACACACTGATATACACCTGAACATCAGCAGGAGAGGACTCTTTAAAGTAGAGACACTACATACTGATATACACCTGAACTTCAGCAGGAGAGGACTCTTTAAAGTAGAGACACTACATACTGATATACACCTGAACTTCAGCAGGAGAGGACTCTTTAAAGTAGAGACACTACATACTGATATACACCTGAACATCAGCAGGAAAGGACTCTTTAAAGTAGAGACACTACACACTGATATACACCTGAACATCAGCAGGAGAGGACTCTTTAAAGTAGAGACACTACATACTGATATACACCTGAACAGCAGCAGGAGAGGACTCTTTAAAGTAGAGACACTACATACTGATATACACCTGGACATCAGCAGGAGAGGACTCTTTAAAGTAGAGACACTACACACTGATATACACCTGAACATCAGCAGGAGAGGACTCTTTAAAGTAGAGACACTACACACTGATATACACCTGAACATCAGCAGGAGAGGACTCTTTAAAGTAGAGACACTACATACTGATATACACCTGAACAGCAGCAGGAGAGGACTCTTTAAAGTAGAGACACTACATACTGATATACACCTGAACATAAGCAGGAGAGGACTCTTTAAAGTAGAGACACTACACACTGATATACACCTGAACATCAGCAGGAGAGGACTCTTTAACGTAGAGACACTACATACTGATATACACCTGAACTTCAGCAGGAGAGGACTCTTTAAAGTAGAGACACTACATACTGATATACACCTGAACTTCAGCAGGAGAGGACTCTTTAAAGTAGAGACACTACATACTGATATACACCTGAACATCAGCAGGAGAGGACTCTTTAAAGTAGAGACACTAAATACTGATATACACCTGAACATCAGCAGGAGAGGACTCTTTAAAGTAGAGACGCTACACACTGATATACACCTGAACATCAGCAGGAGAGGACTCTTTAAAGTAGAGACACTACATACTGATATACACCTGAACATCAGCAGGAGAGGACTCTTTAAAGTAGAGACACTACACACTGATATACACCTGAACATCAGCAGGAGAGGACTCTTTAAAGTAGAGACACTACATACTGATATACACCTGAACTTCAGCAGGAGAGGACTCTTTAAAGTAGAGACACTACATACTGATATACACCTGCATTTCAGCAGGAGAGGACTCTTTAAAGTAGAGACACTACATACTGATATACACCTGAACATCAGCAGGAGAGGACTCTTTAAAGTAGAGACACTAAATACTGATATACACCTGAACACCAGCAGGAGATGACTCTTTAAAGTAGAGACACAACATACTGATATACACCTGAACATCAGCAGGAGAGGACTCTTTAAAGTAGAGACACTACATACTGATATACACCTGAACATCAGCAGGAGAGGACTCTTTAAAGTAGAGACACTACATACTGATATACACCTGAACATCAGCAGGAGAGGACTCTTTAAAGTAGAGACACTACATACTGATATACACCTGAACATCAGCAGGAGAGGACTCTTTAAAGTAGAGACACTACATACTGATATACACCTGAACATCAGCAGGAGAGGACTCTTTAAAGTAGAGACACTACATACTGATATACACCTGAACATCAGCAGGAGAGGACTCTTTAAAGTAGAGACACTACATACTGATATACACCTGAACATCAGCAGAATACGGCCCCTTTAATATAAAGTATTCAATGGAGTATTTCTGTGTGTTTCTGTGCAGGTGCTGGTACTGTGCGATGTCGTATTGATGCTTCCTGCTGTTTCTTCCATGTGCACCGACTCCCTGACCTGTCAGTGTGATCTATGTGTCGAGGTATCAGAGGGGCTCATCTGCAGTACTGATGCAGGACTCAATGTTCTCCCCCTTTCCTCCCCCCTTCAACCATATTTCCGTCTCATTTGATGCTGAATTGACTCCCACCTGAGCTCCCACCACTCCCATCATGCATCAGCCTGCCACCTGAGCCCCCCCCCCTCCCAGCACTCTCACGTTACAATATCATTATTCGTCTTCTGCAGTGAAACACACATCTTCCACCCCCCCCCCCCCGACACACAGGATGATGATAAGGGATTGGATTTATTCAGCGCCTGACTCGATTGGTTTTCAAAAGGAAGTGATAGAGATGCAGCTCCAATCCAATTTAAGACAGGACGGTATTTGTGCCTTTAAATAACCAGAGGTGGAAGAAGTACTGTTACTCAAGTAAAAGTAGTGAAACAACATGATTAGCTTTGAGTTATTCTTCAATTATCAAGCTAAAAAATATCCTATATTTCCCATTTCTCTTGCAGCTTAGTCAGAGAAATCCGCAGAAGAAGACAGACAGGAAGTACACTCTAGCACAGGGGTGGCCAACCCGCGGCTCTCGAGCCGCATGCGGCTCTTTGCCTAGTTTCATGCGGCTCTTCAGTTCATATCGAATTGTATGTGTGAGTTTGGGGGAGAGACACTGACTCCTGACTAGTGTTGCACCGTGCACGGTGTACCGATACTTGAAAGGTACCGCGATACCCTGCCGTTAAAAACGTTACGATTCCTCCGTTTCATTAGTATCGGTACTTTAAGAATGACGGGGGAAAGTACTCTGGTGAGAAAGCGCCGTTTTAATAAGAGCCGTGTGTGTTCAGCGCTCTGCTTCCACTCCCTGCACTGCAGCCGTGCCTGCAGTCCCTCCCCTCTCAAGCACGCTCTAAGTCCCTCCCCTCTCTCGTACACGCGCTAGCTGCCAGAGCATGTGAGAAAACGAGAAGCATGGCTGCAAGTGGGAGTGCAACTGCCGCTGCGCCTCGGCTTGTTGACAAAAAAGACGCCAGAAGCGAAATTTGGAAGTATTTGAGCTATATCTCTGACAGTGAGGGCAAGCCTACGGACACCACGAGGCCTGTCTGTGAGACATGTATTAATTTTATTTAATACGAATTCTTGTCATATATTTTATTTATTGTTCTCATTGTTTAAAAGTTTGTGTTATGGTTATGGTTCCCTTTTTTTAAGAAAAGTATCGAAAAATAATCGGAATTGCAATTCTTAACTTGGTAACCCTTTATAGGGGCCCCCAACGGAGCCCCCAACGGAGCCCCCAACGGAGCCCCCAACGGAACCCCCAACGGAGCCCCCAACGGAGCCCCGCGCCCCCCCCCTGAAATTCAAGGGGTTTAAAAAATATATATAATTTTTTTTTTAATATGTATAGCACCAAATTGCAAATAATCTATAACTACTGTCACTTTTCACATTGAACATTTGCTCTTTTATTAAATAAACTAAACGCTTTCATTTGAAGTTGTGAGTTTAGGGTTTTTGACCCTAAGAAACACTGATGCATTAATCAATAACAATAATCCACAGCTCCTCTCTCTGCTCCAGAGGATTTAAAGAATATATATCCCAATGCCACAAAAATGCATCAGTGACGTGGTTGAAATCTTGTCTCCAGATGTGGCTCTTTGCAGTAACATAGAGAAAATGTGGCTCTTAACCTCTGACTGGTTGGCCACCCCTGCTCTAGCAGGAACACTGGGTGTTTCTCAATCTCGAGTACGCTTCCTTGGTAGCACATGTCTTCCGAGCGTCTTGCTTCAGAAGCGAGGCAAGAATACTTCCTAGCCTCTGAAAACGAATAGTGGAACAGGCGAGCAAGTGTGCAGGTGTGAGTCATATGAGAGGCCCCGCCTTACATTTCCCGCCACAGATTTGGGGAAATTGCTCCGTGCGCAAAGCATTGTGGGGATTTTAAGACCGCGGAGTCTACACATGTGCAGCCTCGAAATGTCTCCAAACGAAGTACGCCGGGCTCGGTAGAATTCCAAGTATGCTGGACATTGGAACAGTCCTTCAGCGGCACTCGATGACGTAGTATGCTTGAAATAGTGGCTCTGGATCAGCTTTACTCGACATTGAGAAACACCCACAGTGTGGTCTCTGGCCGTGTTTAAAGACTTGTTAATGGAAAATAAAAAGACGTGGACGGTTACAGAAAACTTCGATCAGTGCTGCCGTCATTTTAAGTTGCCGCGGTTTCAGCCGTTGGTGAACAATTGATAACTGTTTCTTGACCCGCCTCTGACGCTGAATCCAGTCCTCTTTACACATCCATGGTTCACACACACACACACACACACACACACAAACTTTAATTCAAATTGTCGACATAAGTGAACACCGATTCCAAATGTCAGGCTGAAGTTTTGGGGTGAAAAGTGTATACAGTTATACAGATCTACAATACTGAACATAAACACATGTGTATGAAATATGTGTGTCGTGGCTTCCTTCCTTGTTTATCTATCAAGCCACTAGACGCCTTAAACGGACATGTTTTAACTTGTTTTCTTCCTTTATATTACTTACAGTTGAAGACTGGCTTGGCCTCCGATGGTTTAGATGATATTATGCGATGTGTTTGCTCAAAAATAAAATAACATACTTTTACACATGCAACAAAGAGAAGAGGCCTTTACAATATTTAAAACAAATAGGCAAAACTCAAATAAAATAACTAACACCGTAGGTATTCTTCCTGTCTTGATACGGCTTATATCATCCTGTTGCCGTGGTCCTGGATCATAAGTCCTCGTGGATTCATCTTCTTATTACAGACACATGCATTTCCTAACATTCGGTCTATATGCTGTAAAATGTTTTATCTCTTCGATTTCCACACAGCATCTATTGCACGTCTGTCCGTCCTGGGAGAGGGATCCCTCCTCTGCTGCTCTCCCTGAGGTTTCTCCCATTTTCCCTTAAACTGTGCGTTTTCTCTGGAAGTGTTTCCTTGTACGATGTGAGGGTCTGAGGACAGAGGGTCTAAGGACAGAGGGTCTGAGGACAGAGGGTCTGAGGACAGAGGGTCTAAGGACAGAGGGTCTGAGGACAGAGGGTCTGAGGACAGAGGGTCTGAGGACAGAGGGTCTAAGGACAGAGGGTCTAAGGACAGAGGGTCTGAGGACAGAGGGTCTAAGGACAGAGGGTCTGAGGACAGAGGGTCTGAGGACAGAGGGTCTGAGGACAGAGGGTATAACGACAAAGGGTCTAAGGACAGAGGGTCTGAGGACAGAGGGTCTGAGGACAGAGGGTCTAAGGACAGAGGGTCTGAGGACAGAGGGTCTGAGGACAGAGGGTCTAAGGACAGAGGGTCTAAGGACAGAGGGTCTGAGGACAGAGGGTCTAAGGACAGAGGGTCTAAGGACAGAGGGTCTGAGGACAGAGGGTCTAAGGACAGAGGGTCTAAGGACAGAGGGTCTGAGGACAGAGGGTCTAAGGACATTGTAGTATGTTATAGTGTGTTGACTACAGACGTCACCACTAGGTGGCCTTTCTTATCAACAACGAAATACTGGCTCTAACATTGTGTCTGCGTGTTCTTTCGATGAATCATAAAGCCTGTGAACAAGCAAACATATTTAAAACTCTAAATGTTTTTTACGACGGGGACGTTTGAGGGGAATAATAAAAAGGCCGGATCAGGAGGTTAAACCACGGATCGGATTGTGACAGTCACGATTCAACCTCGTTATCCTCCACGTTACCCGTCAACTGTCGAAAGTTGCTCCGGGGCTCGTTAGTCCACAGCTCGGAGCTTCCTTCATTATCTAATTGGTTTCTGGGAACCTGCATCCCTGCGTGGGCATCCAGTGTCGAAGTGTCACAAACAATGCCTCCACTCTGTCCTTCTCATTGTGAAACAGGCAATTATCAGAGCAAACCAGGGGCTGATTATTTCAGTCTGTTGCTGCAATTGTTATCTAAATTCTTTCACGGTGTGGCTGGAAAAAACCTGTTAACTGTTAATAGGCTAATTACAGCTGTTCAACGAGTCAGGTCTGAGTCATATTAGAGGCAGAGCTGCTCGTTTCACTCACAGAGAGGGAAATCAGTCAGGAAACATTCCACCACGGTTTATTCTGATGGTAAATACGGCCGACTGGGTTTAATGGCTCCTTTCAAAGCGGCAGTCCAATCAGAAAACTGCCTCCTAACAGGACGGGCATGACAACAAACAAGATGGCTGCACACACGCTGCATATGCCTGCTGAGTCATGAATAAAACACGATATGTTTACCGGCTGCAGCGCCAGCTTAAAATAAAATAAATATGTGAACTTTAAAACAATGAAACTTTGTGCTGTGTAAACACTGTCTGTTTCTAGGTTCAATAATACATCACATTTTATTCGACCATACATTTTCAGAAGGCAGTTCAGTATTCAACAATGCCAGCAGTGAAAATGCTAACACTGCATTCACCTTCTTAGTTTTCTGTCACGTAGATTTGATCACAGGAAGAAAAGGTTGCTCTCGTCCCTGATTTATATGTTTGGCCTAAATCCCTACACTCTCACTTTAGGAGTGCACTCTTTCAGCTGAATAGGCGCATTCACACCGCAGTACTTTTCCCACAAAGGTTCATGAGAACTTAGTTCATGAGAACTCTTTATTTCTCATGAACTAAGTTCAGATCGCGTTCACACCGGAATAAGTCCCTGGGGGTGGATTAGGCAAATGAAGCCGCTGACGTCACTTCTTCTTCTTCTGCTTTGGGTTTACTGGCAGGCCGCAAACCACTTCACGGCGTATACTGCCACCCGAAGTCCCCGGCCGGAAGTCCCCGGAGTTGGGGAAGGCTTCAGTAGAAGCTGCTGGGAGTCCCAGCAGCTTCTACTGAAGCCTTCCGAGTAAATCTCCAGAACGCCGACACCTCCTCATCTCCACCGCTCCCATGTTGTCTTTTGTGTTGCCATAAGTTAGTCTCTCTGCGTTTCTGCGCTGGGCTAATGCTAATGCTAATAATGCTAATGCGAGGATAATAAAATGGCGGCTTCACAAAACTTTTTGGGAGTTTTACGGGGCGTAGTTTGCAATCCGCCCAGCCAATCAGACACAGGAACCTTTTTCTCCCACGAAAGTCCCTGCTCTCTAGCAGGGACGGAAAAGGGGGTGAAAAGTTCCGGCTCTTTTTGGTGTGAACGCGACATTTCGGAACTATATCGGAACTAAAGTGGGAAAAGTACTGCGGTGTGAACGCGCCTAATGAGGATCCCTTCCTTAAGGTGGAGGCTGTAAGTACAGAGGCAAGATTTGGGACACACTCCCATTTCTCCAGCAGATACAAGAACCATCGTCAATTATAAAATAATAACTATAATAAAACTCCAATGAACTATAGTGTCTTTCTTTTTTGTAAACTTAAATTAAATCCTATGTTGATGTGTTGCTTGGTTTTTGCAACAGTCCCTGTACACATCCAAACTTTTACAATCAAATTAACAAGTCGACCATTTCCTAGACTAGACACGGGTATATGATCCCAAGTAAAAAAAAGATGTACAATGGAAACGTATATCTTATCTTGAACCTGGTTGATAACTTCCGGACAGAGTGGGAGTGGATAAGAGGAGTGGGTTTTTAAACAAAGTCATCCAGCAGATCTCGTCTGTGATCTGAGAGGACGAGGAGCGACCGGTAACACGGACACCTTCAGGGATGGACCAATTTATTTCTCTCTCTCTCTCTCTCTCTCTATCTCTCTCTCTCTCTCTCTCTCTCTCTCTCTCTCTCTCTCTCTCTCTCTCTCTCTGGGGCGTCCATCTTGGCCCGTGGCTCCGACAGCAAAGGTTAATAATTCTGCTCCTGACTCTGCGGGACCCGTCTCGCCGCTACTAGCTTCGATTTAATCAAACGGAAAGAGAGGTGAAGCCAGCCGGCCAAACCACTCACACACACACACACAGAGTCCGAAATAACGGCGAGACAGTCAGGAGGGGATGCACAGAGATGACCAGAAGATATGAAGGAAATAAATTGGATGCAGAGGAAGATTGAACAACGTTTTCATTATTGTTTATGAGAGTGTTTCCAATCTTTTTACATTGCACTTTTGATTCACTGCATGTTTTGATGGGACTGGAATCACTGGTGGCTACATTTCACACAATCTGTTGTTAGGATAGCCTCACAATAGAAGAGTTTCTTTCATTTCCTAATGTTGATTTGAATTATTAATGCAATGTAGTTTAACACGGATTACTCAATGGATGCATTGTAGATGAAGATCACTCAGAGCAATGCATGGTGGGAAACGGATAGTGCCAATAGAGTGGTGCAGTAATGACAATAAACCAGGAAGCATTTTAGCATTTTGCCACTGCTGGTTCCCCAAAGTCAATGTTTTTTTAAAAGTTGTATCTGTTTAAAAGCCTGAACTAAGGGTCTGTGAAGAAATTATCACGTTTTGTTCTACGACTTAAAATACATCTGCCTTTAGCTTAGCGGTGGTGACGTGAAGTCATGTGACTGTGCTGTAGTTCCTTTATAGCCCAACATTAGCCGCCTTTAGCATGGCGTGAAGTCATGTGACTGTGCTGTAGTTCCTTTATAGCCCAACATTAGCCACCTTTAGCTTAGCGGTGGTGACGTGAAGTCATGTGACCGTGCTGTAGTTCCTTTATAGCCCAACATTAGCCACCTTTAGCTTAGCGGTGGTGACGTGAAGTCATGTGACCGTGCTGTAGTTCCTTTATAGCCCAATATTAGCCACCTTTAGCTTAGCGGTGGTGACGTGAAGTCATGTGACCGTGCTGTAGTTCCTTTATAGCCCAACATTAGCCACCTTTAGCTTAGCGGTGGTGACGTGAAGTCATGTGACCGTGTAGTTTGTTTATAGCTTTACATATAGGAGATTGCATCAAATATCCCAAAGTGGTGTTAATATGTGGAGATTATTCTGCTGAAAAAAACCTGTCAATATCATAAACTTGTGTTCGCCACAGAGAATGTTTTCTGTAATATACCGAAATCCAATTGGGAAATCCGATTGCTTTTTGGTACAGGAAGCCCTTGCGATGCTAACTTCTAGATCGGCATACGACAAGACATCATCTCTGCATCACTCTATTAAACCTTAGCATCTCTAAATCTGTTCGTATCTCAAATCAGAACAGATTAAACTGTACATTTTACATTTATATATTCAGTTTAATAATTTATTTTCCATCCCTCACATACTTATGTATACATAATAACTTACTTTATATTTTGTTTTTGTTAATTTGTAAATTCAACATGCATATTTTCTACTTTCTTGTTTGTTTCCAGTCTTTTTAATTTGTATTGTACGATGCCATGTCTTTGACAGGTATTTTCCTCTGGAAGTTCTCGCAACCTTTCTTGCTCAGAGCACATTACACGTCTCTGTCTTAGACCACGTTCAACCTGCAGAAATGTGAGTGTGTGTTTAATGGAAAGCGGTCCGGTGTTGGCTGCGTTCGGATCAGATTTGGGCGAGGAGCCGAGCTCAGGCCGCGGACAAAGTCTTGGCAGATCGAGCGTGTCCTGATGCCAAAGAGGAGAGAGGGAAACCTTTGAAGCTCACAACCTGTCTGATGTGCATTGACCTATGATAATGGCTCTGATGTGTTTGATCTTTACTTCTGGAAATAAAATCAAAACTCTCACGACCTTTAGGAAGTTTTAATTCTCTGTGTAGAGATAATAAACACTGATCAGTAAGAATATATAAACTACGGTAATAAGTACAATTATAAATACTACATTTAAAAAATACTCGGTTACAAGTCCTGCATCAAACATCTGATGAAATTAAAAAAGTATTAAGATGAGATATGAGATGATGTTACTTAATGCAGCATAACAAGACAAGACATTATACATAAGATACATTAGAAATAAACAATCCAAAATATTTCTGAAATAGAAATTAAATAGCATTAATATGTAAAACAATTTGGAAATACACATTTTTAGTAACAAAATATAATGCAGGTATTGGTATCAAATAAGACTTAAGTACCAAAAGTAATAGTACTTACTGAAGAGGATTAGGGCCACATGTGAATTATTTGATTTTAAATTTATGAAATTCGATTTTTTTTTTTTTATCTTAATCTCAGAATTTAAAAGATTTTCCCCCTAAAAAATATTTGTACGTGTATAACATTAATGGAGGTTTAGGATAATAATAATAATAATAATAATAATAATAATAATAATAATAATAATAATAATACATATAAAAACCAAAAAACTTAAGCTTTTTGCATAAAGAGGTGAAATATTGGTTTGTACAAATTGGAACACTTTGGACAAACTGGTTGGATTATTTTCCCCAAATTCAATAGAGTCAGAAAAGCAACTTTAAAGGTCACCTATCGTGCTATTTTTAGGCAATAGCGTAGGGCTCAGATATATAAAAATATATAAAAAACATGTCTATGAAGTGTTTTGCTCAAAATACCAAACAGATCATTCTAGCCTCATATCCCTCTATTTCACTTCCTGTTTCAAAAGTGCTGATTTTGGGTATAAAGCTTACATTTATTTCAATTGATAAAAAAAAGGAGGGGTCTGAGCTCATGCAGGACCCGGCAGCTACCGTCTAAACTAAATGCTGCCATGATGAAACGCCATATCATGGATTATCAAGGATCTGAAACAGTCTGGAGCTCAAAGGCTTTCTCTCTTGCCGGTTACACCACAAGGTGAGTTCCTTTTTACTTCCTGCTTCTTCACACACATGCTCTCCAGTACAGGTTACACACCGACCATATTACATCCAAAACAGTCGGGCATTGTTTCTGATAGCAACGTTTCTGATTGGGCCGTGGGTCCATATTTCAGATATGACGTCATATCGGACGCAAATCTGGATCAGCTCCGTTGTTTCCCGTTTTTAGAGATTTGGGTACGGAGGAAAAGAGAGAGGGGTTTATTTTCGGACGCTGCATTAGTTCCCTGACACACCGGGGACACATGTTGATGTATACAAGACATCAAAAAAAAAAAAAAAAAAGTGCATTTTGCATGATAGGTCCCCTTTAAGGCAAGATAACATATGTGCGTAACAAACTAATAGAACCATATTTATTTCATAATTGTGGGGGATTGGTGCGAGACATATTTCCCAAACTTGGGATTTTGCCACAATGCAACTCAATTGACTTCATATTACCAGCCTCCAGCCTTCACCATGTTCTCCTTAAAGCCACAAAAGACATTAAAGGCAGAGTATAGCATGACCAGTTAACATATCTTAATATGTGAAGTATTTTAGATACAGGTTGTAATGCGTAAAGAACGAAAAAGGAAATACATCTGGAAACTGCTTGGTGTTTAAAATCACGGTATTGTCCTTTAATCCGGTTTTGCACACCTGTTCTGCCTCGGAGCAGCTACCCCCCCCCCCCCCCACCCCTGCTTTAGGCTGATAAATAGGCTGCGATTTCACACGACAGTCCCCCTTTGTGCACCTTTAAATGAAAATTAATAACTGTCACACTAATGGAAAGATTAATGGATCTCAATGGTAACCCTGCGAGTCTCCATAATGCATATTTACATTAAACAAACACACATTATTCCTGACAGCAGCGCTGCGTTTAGAGGCGGTTTCTCCGCTTCCTCTTATCAACCTGCTGCGAGCCTTTATCAGCAGAATGAAAGCATATCTACTCTCCACAGAGCAATATGAAAATTACCCTGCTTTTATAATCATAATTCATGCATCTTCAAATAAATGTCGTTTTTCGGGAGGCTGACTCAGGACTTTCGATGTTCCCACTCTTCTAGTTCAAAGCAAAACTGCCTGATCAACAAGCTTGCCCAAATGGAGCATGATACATTTTTTATTAAACAGAAAGTCTTGAGTGCAGATTTAAAAACTCATACATGTCTTTGTGAGCCATTATGGTTATTTAATAAACCACAGATTTAAAAAATTGTGTTATTATGAAGCAGCAGAAGAAAGAGAATACATTTTCCATTACATATTTAATCACTAATGCGCCGGGAAAAACATCTCTTCTTCTGCCCCTAAGTGGCCAGAAAGGCACAGAGCTGTCCTGATATTAAGGGACATCAGAGGAAACGATACTTCCACGAGATTGTGTTGTCGCAGTTTTAGTCTTGGTTTCAGAATGAGACCATCATTGGTTTATTTTACAGTACTGCAAGGTTTTATAATATTATACACAAATCAGTTTCTAGCACTATCGGGAGGACCAACGGATGCTTTACATTTGTGTAGACAAAAACACATACACAATGTTTCCCCAGAGTTAACTAATGCTTTGTCTCAAATCACATACTTCTGTACATTAATGTATTATTTTCCGTGTGTTGGAGTGCTTCCCAATATAGGAACTATGGTAACATACACTACGAGTACGTGGATAATTCAATGATAAAGGTCAAAAGGTCGCACACTCATTGACCGCAAACCAGCCGTCATCACCGTTGCTAATGAACACAGCAATATACAAAGAAAAGTGCACATGTTTTTCTTCTTGTGTTGAAAAGTGCTATAAATAAACTTGCCTTGCCTTGCCTTGCCTTGCCTTGCCTTGCCTCGCCTCGCCTCGCCTCGCCTCGCCTTGCCTTCTAAATGAGTGTGTATAAAGTACACAAGCCACTATACAAGTGTCGAAAAAATAAGCAACCATTAATCTTATATGGTTTTTTGAGCAGTCTTTAAAGATAACATTGCTAGCTAGCTAATTCAAGATTCATACAAGTGTTCAGAGTGGCAGTGACCTGAGGAGAGTATCCAAATAGAGACACAGTATAAGTCCATAGGCCTTTCAGAACAGAGTTTTTAATGTTTCTAGATGTGTCATTGCTTCACAAACCAAGTTTACAAGTTTTAAGAGCGCCTCGAACTTTAGAGTCGTTTATCACTGGCTTTACTCGACTTACTATACCATACTGTTATGTACGTCTACTTGAATTAGGAATTTCCATTTTAAGCAGTGGCGAACCGTCAGGGCCTTCAAGGTATTCAGAGAATACCCTGGAACACTCAGATAAAACAAACAACACATCTATAAATAAAAATAAAATGAATAAATGAGAATCGTATCCGTGTTGTTGATCTGTAATATTACAGTGTTACGTTGATGTGTTTGTCCTTCTCCAAATGCACTACGCATTTCAGGGGTTTTGTGTTACATATATGTTTCATCATATATTGATTTGTAGCCAATGGGCGTGTTCTTTCAGAGTTCCCCTAGGTTCCAGGGTGTTCTAGAAGGCCCGCTAGTTAACTGGCTCGAGACAGAGGATCTAGATCATTGCTTCTCAAAGTGTGGTCCGCGGACCACTGGTGGTCCGTGAGCGCCCCCTAGTGGTCCGCGAGTATATTGGTACAATTTCACATTTGAAATAAATAAATAAAAGTTATCCGCACTCTCGCGGGAATATCTCCACAATGGAACGAGCTTAAGTTTCACTTTCAATTACATGATATAGCCCAGCGCAACACCTTCATCACACATGTTGCCACTTGTTTATACCATTTTCAGGCGATTTGTAATCTGTTCTAGAAAAACGATGTGTTTTTGAATATATTTGGAGTTAGGTGGTCCCGCGAGTGTTTTTTTATTGGTTAAGTGGTCCTTGGTATGAAAAAGTTTGAGAAACACTGATCTAGATGAATGCGACAAAGCAATTAATGCCGTTTTATTGTTTTTAACGTTGAAATGTCAAGTGCAACAGGTGGAGATGAAGTTGTTGCGGAATTATTGTGGGGTGTGTGTGTCTACAGAAGGTCCAGTTGTGAGAGACACGGTTCGCCACTGATTTTAACTTAGGATTCAGATGGAAATATTGTACTTTGTTTTGACAGTTGTATCTTTACCCAGCACTTTTTAAAGTCATTCAAGTGAGCTCCACCTTTCACAGCTGCAACATTAAAGTGATGAGCACATTAATGCATCAATGATAATAATCCACTGATACATCATATGTGATTCTGAAATGCGCCATTATGCATAAAAGGTATTCTTAATTCTGGTACGGACATTTCAAAGCTGTACTATTTTTGTAACAGAGTTATTCCGCACAGTGGTATAACTTTTTTTTATTTAAGAAGATCTTCTTCCTCCGCTGGTTTAACTTGATGTATCTGTGCTGTTGTAAAGTTGACTAATCTCAAACTACCCGTCTGAATACAGGTAGCTGGAATCCAGACGACTTCAGGCAGGACAAAGATGTCCCTTCATGGCTTCATGTAGCAGTAAAGGCCTTTTTAGTCACAGAATATATCAAAATACCTCCCTAAAAACATGCAGCCTCACCCAGGGCCAAGCACCTGCCCCGATAAGAAGACCTTGCGGGTCTCACATTACGATAAGGGGGCGGTAATTCAGGAATATATTGAAGGCCTTCACCATGGAGCACCTGGGGCTGAGCAGCAGGATTTAAAAACCAATCGGCAGCATGAAGAGAAGCTGCTGCCGAGCGAAAAAAAGCGTTGATCGCTTTCCTGGGATCCTCTGAAGAGACGTCCACGTGAGGGAGCTCCGACTAAGGTAAGGTACGCTTATTTGTAAAGCACATGTTCAGACACAGAGGCAATTCAAAGTGGCATACATCATTATTAAAGGTCCCATTTCCACTGATCATAGTTCCATTGTTGAGGTCGACTAGAATAGATTTAAATTGTGCAATTTTCCAAACTCACATTGGTTTCTCACAGCATCTCTGTATAGTGTGTGTATTCACGCTCTGTCCTACACGGCTTGGTGGAGCTCCTCCCCCCCTCCCTGTGAGCCCAGTGTGCTCTGATTGGTCGGGACGTTGTGAGGCTCGCTGCTCAGTGAGCTGGCTTACTGGTGTGGTTTCCGGGTCGGCGATACAGCGAGAACAAGCGAAACTCATGCCGAAGTCAAAACAATAAGTGTGGCTTGATATTGAGAAAGAAAAAGGTTTGTAACGCTGTGAGAATGGGTCTGCGGAGAGCATTTCTCCGCCATCCCAACTCGTACTAAAGGAATACAATAAACAAACACAATGGAATAACAGATTTATAAAAACCATGCATAAAATAGATAGTTTAAAAACAACATTGTAAATACGGTAGGTGCTAAAAACAAGTTAAAAGGCTTCTGGGTAAGCATCTGAAAAAAGTTATGTTTTCAGCCTCGACTTAAAATAACTCAGCGTTGGTGAAGACTTCAGGTTTTCTGGAAGTTTGTTCCAGTTGTGGGGAGCATCAAAACTAAAAGCAGCGTGTTGTGTACATGTTTGTAAGAAAATATCATTTATTTCATGTATGGTGTCTGATATTCACTAAGGCAAATAAGCTAACGGGTAAAGGTAAGGTAAAGTTCATCAAAATATATTAGACAAATATTTCAAATATGTAAATTAAGCCATATTCAGAGTGCTCGTTATGTGTGGTTTACAAGTGGACAGAGTCAATACTGTGTGTGTGTGTGTGTGTGTGTGTGTGTGTGTGTGTGTGTGTGTGTGTGTGTGTGTGTGTGTGTGTGTGTGTGTGTGTGTGTGTGTGTGTGTGTGTGTGTGTAATTATGTAATGGATGCCAATCAAGATACATATCAGAGATAAATATGTACGATTGGCCAGTTTGAATTCGTCACAAAAGGGGAAGGAAGGATGCTTGAAACCTACCTGATAAAGTGGTGCAGGAATGAGTCCTCAAACCCAGCAGCGTTTTAGCTCTTCCTGTTGCCATGGCTCAAAATCAATGGCTTGCTGAATGTGTTTTTGGTTAGAGGTCTGAAAGGTCTGTGGTTAACAGAAGCTGAAAGATGAGTTAGAACTAGAAGAATGGTTCTTGTATAACGTTAACTGTGTGTGTGGAGAGATGGCAACGTTGAGTTAATATGTGGAGATTATTATTATTTTTATCAATACGTGGGTTCATATATTATTTATTTTTGTTCAAGGCTGAAAATAAAACTGCCTATTTCTTCCAAGACATCCTCTTTACAAGTGAGTAACTCTGCACTTCATGTCGGGGATCTCCTCCGGCTCTTGTGACGGGTTAACGGAAGGATTAAAGGACTGAGCTCTTCTCACTCTGGACTCAGGCCAGAGTCTTTCGGTCCACGTGTTTGGGTTTGCACGGTTTCGGGTTTTGACCTGCGGGAGCGTTCAATTAGAGCGACAGACCGCCTCGATCGATCTCAGGCGGGAGTTTGAAAGGTGGCCAAGTCCTGCGGAGAGTGATCCTTTTTCTGGCTGCTCCGACACTTCTCTGTTCATCAGGAGGAAACCCGAGGATGAGTCGTTCAGACGACCACTAAGATACTTTAGGAAACCATGAAGCTCAGTCTTTTTATCATAATAGACAGTGGACAACAAGAGCAATATTTATTATAGGCAAAACATTTAAAAAATGTTAAATGAAGTATTGGAGCTGCAACAACAAGTGGTGTCCCACAGACTTAATACTCGGACTAGACTAGAGGACTCTTTAAAGTAGAGACACTACATGCTGATATACACCTGAACATCAGCAGGAGAGGACTCTTTAAAGTAGAGACACTACATACTGATATACACCTGAACATCAGCAGGAGAGGACTCTTTAAAGTAGAGACACTACATACTGATATACACCTGAACATCAGCAGGGGAGGACTCTTTAAAGTAGAGACACTACATACTGATATACACCTGAACATCAGCAGGAGAGGACTCTTTAAAGTAGAGACACTACATACTGATATACACCTGAACATCAGCAGGAGAGGACTCTTTAAATTAGAGACACTACAAACTGATATACACCTGAACATCAGCAGGAGAGGACTCTTTAAAGTAGAGAAACTACACACTGATATACACCTGAACATCAGCAGGAGAGGACTCTTTAAAGTAGAGACACTACATACTGATATACACCTGAACATCAGCAGGAGAGGACTCTTTAAAGTAGAGACAATACATACTGATATACACCTGAACATCAGCAGGAGAGGACTCTTTAAAGTAGAGACACTACATACTGATATACACCTGAACATCAGCAGGAGAGGACTCTTTAAAGTAGAGACACTACGTACTGATATACACCTGAACATCAGCAGGAGAGGACTCTTTAAATTAGAGACACTACATACTGATATACACCTGAACATCAGCAGGAGAGGACTCTTTAAAGTAGAGACACTACATACTGATATACACCTGAACATCAGCAGGAGAGGACTCTTTAAAGTAGAGACACTACATACTGATATACACCTGAACATCAGCAGGGGAGGACTCTTTAAAGTAGAGACACTACATACTGATATACACCTGAACATCAGCAGGAGAGGACTCTTTAAAGTAGAGACACTACATACTGATATACACCTGAACATCAGCAGGAGAGGACTCTTTAAATTAGAGACACTACAAACTGATATACACCTGAACATCAGCAGGAGAGGACTCTTTAAAGTAGAGAAACTACACACTGATATACACCTGAACATCAGCAGGAGAGGACTCTTTAAAGTAGAGACACTACATACTGATATACACCTGAACATCAGCAGGAGAGGACTCTTTAAAGTAGAGACAATACATACTGATATACACCTGAACATCAGCAGGAGAGGACTCTTTAAAGTAGAGACACTACATACTGATATACACCTGAACATCAGCAGGAGAGGACTCTTTAAAGTAGAGACACTACGTACTGATATACACCTGAACATCAGCAGGAGAGGACTCTTTAAATTAGAGACACTACATACTGATATACACCTGAACATCAGCAGGAGAGGACTCTTTAAAGTAGAGACACTACATACTGATATACACCTGAACATCAGCAGGAGAGGACTCTTTAAAGTAGAGACACTACATACTGATATACACCTGAACATCAGCAGGAGAGGACTCTTTAAAGTAGAGACACTACATACTGAGATACACCTGAACATCAGCAGGAGAGGACTCTTTAAAGTAGAGACACTACATACTGATATACACCTGCACATCAGCAGGAGAGGACTCTTTAAAGTAGAGACACTACGTACTGATATACACCTTAACATCAGCAGGAGAGGACTCTTTAAAGTAGAGACACTACATACTGATATACACCTGAACATCAGCAGGAGAGGACTCTTTAAAATAGAGACACTACATACTGATATACACCTGAACATCAGCAGGAGAGGACTCTTTAAAGTAGAGACACTACGTACTGATATACACCTGAACATCAGCAGGAGAGGACTCTTTAAAGTAGAGACACTACATACTGATATACACCTGAACATCAGCAGGAGAGGACTCTTTAAAGTAGAGACACTACATACTGATATACACCTGAACATCAGCAGGAGAGAACTCTTTAAAGTAGAGACACTACATACTGATATACACCTGAACAGCAGCAGGAGAGGACTCTTTAAAGTAGAGACACTACATACTGATATACACCTGAACATCAGCAGGAGAGGACTCTTTAAATTAGAGACACTACATACTGATATACACCTGAACATCAGCAGGAGAGGACTCTTTAAAGTAGAGAAACTACACATTGATATACACCTGAACATCAGCAGGATAGGACTCTTTAAAGTAGAGACACTACATACTGATATACACCTGAACATCAGCAGGAGAGGACTCTTTAAAGTAGAGACAATATATACTGATATACACCTGAACATCAGCAGGAGAGGACTCTTTAAAGTAGAGACACTACATACTGATATACACCTGAACATCAGCAGAAGAGGACTCTTTAAAGTAGAGACACTACATACTGATATACACCTGAACATCAGCAGGAGAGGACTCTTTAAAGTAGAGACACTACGTACTGATATACACCTGAACATCAGCAGGAGAGGACTCTTTAAAGTAGAGACACTACATAATGATATACACCTGAACATCAGCAGGAGAGGACTCTTTAAAGTAGAGACACTACGTACTGATATACACCTGAACATCAGCAGGAGAGGACTCTTTAAATTAGAGACACTACGTACTGATATACACCTGAACATCAGCAGGAGAGGACTCTTTAAAGTAGAGACACTACATACTGATATACACCTGAACATCAGCAGGAGAGGACTCTTTAAAGTAGAGACACTACGTACTGATATACACCTGAACATCAGCAGGAGAGGACTCTTTAAAGTAGAGACACTATATACTGATATACACCTGACCATCAGCAGGATAGGACTCTTTAAAGTAGAGACACCACATACTGATATACACCTGAACATCAGCAGGAGAGGACTCTTTACAGTGGAGACACTACATACTGATATACACCTGAACATCAGCAGGAGAGGACTCTTTCAATTAGAGACACTACATACTGATATACACCTGAACATCAGCAGGAGAGGACTCTTTAAAGTAGAGAAACTACACACTGATATACACCTGAACATCAGCAGGAGAGGACTCTCTAAAGTAGAGACACTACACACTGATATACACCTGAACATCAGCAGGAGAGGACTCTTTAAAGTAGAGACAATACATACTGATATACACCTGAACATCAGCAGGAGAGGACTCTTTAAAGTAGAGACACTACATACTGATATACACCTGAACATCAGCAGGAGAGGACTCTTTAAAGTAGAGACACTACATACTGATATACACCTGAACATCAGCAGGAGAGGACTCTTTAAAGTAGAGACACTACATACTGATATACACCTGAACATCAGCAGGAGAGGACTCTTTAAAGTAGAGACACTACGTACTGATATACACCTGAACATCAGCAGGAGAGGACTCTTTAAAGTAGAGACACGACATACTGATATACACCTGAACATCAGCAGGAGAGGACTCTTTAAATTAGAGACACTACGTACTGATATACACCTGAACATCAGCAGGAGAGGACTCTTTAAAGTAGAGACACTACATACTGATATACACCAGAACATCAGCAGGAGAGGACTCTTTAAAGTAGAGACACTACATACTGATATACACCAGAACATCAGCAGGAGAGGACTCTTTAAAGTAGAGACACTACATACTGATATACACCTGAACATCAGCAGGAGAGGACTCTTTAAAGTAGAGACACTACATACTGATATACACCTGAACATCAGCAGGAGAGGACTCTTTAAAGTAGAGAAACTACGTACTGATATACACCTGAACATCAGCAGGAGAGGACTCTTTAAAGTAGAGACACTACATATTGATATACACCTGCACATCAGCAGGAGAGGACTCTTTAAAGTAGAGACACTACATACTGATATACACCTGAACATCAGCAGGAGAGGACTCTTTAAAGCAGAGCCACTACATACTGATATACACCTGAACATCAGCAGGAGAGGACTCTTTAAAGTAGAGACACTACATACTGATATACACCTGAACATCAGCAGGAGAGGACTCTTTAAAGTAGAGACACTACATACTGATATACACCTGAAAATTCGCATAACATGTCCCCTTTAATGATTGTCACTGAATGATGTGTGGTGTTGAGACCCAGTATGGAACGTTTTTTAGCTGCTAATCTAACTTTTATAATCAGAATTCATGCATTTATTTTTTAGGAGGCTGACTGTATTTTCCTCGAGGAACTTTTACTAGTTCATAACAAACTTCATCTACAAGCTTGTTAAAATGGGTTGTTTATTTTACTATGAAATATAAAGTACAGAATAAAAACTCATACATCTTTATGATCCAAACTGCTTATTTAATCAACCTGGGATTAAATGAAGGACTGGTTTTATTGGTATACAGCTCAAAGAGGATGAAGGACAGTGTATTGTATTTTAATGACACATATGTTGTATGGACTAACTCCTAGCATGAAGGTGAGAGCTGTTTAGGCTGAGAGTGAATTAAGCAACATTACAGGACAATTTAGTAATTATCCAACCAATTTATTTTATTACCGCCATTTCATTTTATTTGTCTTAGTCTGGAGAAACCCTGAGCGCCTGCTAACGAGCTCAGGCCCACATACAAGGGCTTGTTACCTTTGTGGGGAAACATCTGTTGGATCCTCTCCGTGTATATGGGAGGGGAGTTCAAGTCTGACAGAGATAATGCATTTTAGTTAGTGAGAAAACACTGCAAATAAGCTGCTGTTGTCTGTCAGAGAAAGCTTCCCGATGAGAGGGAATCTTCTCAGTCTATCATATTTTATCATTCATTAACAAATAACTGGGATAAATGGTGTTCACTGGACAGTTAGAGGATGGAAACGGTAATCTGTTAAAGCTTTCAGAGAAATGTATTGGAGTACAATATACAAGGCTGAGATGTGTTGCATTGGAAAAAGGTGCATACAAAAGTAAAGTACAAGAACATCCGACTAATTTCCAATAGGGAGTTTAGGTAACGGTAATTTATTTCATTATTATCAGCAGGCGGGCATACAAAACCAAGCTTTCATAAATACATAATTTATTTGTTTAGTTATCCACAGAATTTATATTATTTTTAATATTATTAAATGTCCATCCATCCATCCATCTTCTCCCGCTTATCCGTGGTCGGGTCGCGGGGGTAGCAGTTCCAGCAGAGAGCCCCAAACTTTCTTTTCCCTGGCGACATCAACCAGCTCTGACTGGGGGATCCCAAGGCGCTCCCAGGCCAGCGAAGAGATATAATCCCTCCACCTGGTCCTAGGTCTACCCCTTGGTCTCTTCCCAGCTGGACGTGCCTGGAACACCTCCCTAGGGAGGCGCCCAGGTGGCATCCTAACTAGGTGCCCGAACCACCTCAACTGGCTTCTTTCGACGCGAAGGAGGAGCGGCTCAACTCCGAGTCCCTCCCTGATGACCGAACTTCTCACCTTATCCCTAAGGGAGACACCAGCCACCCGGCGGAGGAAACCCATCTCGGCCGCTTGTATCCGCGATCTCGTTCTTTCGGTCATGACCCATCCTTCATGACCATAGGTGAGGGTAGGAACGAAAATGGCCCGGTAGACAGAGAGCTTTGCCTTCCGGCTCAGCTCCCTTTTCGTCACAACGGTGCGGTAAAGCGACTGCAATACCGCTCCCGCTGCTCCGATTCTCCGGCCCATCTCACGCTCCATTGATCCCTCACTCGAGAACAAGACCCCGAGATACTTGAACTCCTTCACTTGGGGTAAGGACTCATTCCCTACTTGGAGTGAACAGTCCATCGGTTTCCTGCTGAGAACCATGGCCTCAGATTTGGAGGTGCTGATCCTCATCCCAGCCGCTTCACACTCGGTTGCGAACCGATCCAGTGAGTGCTGAAGGTCGCAGACCGATGAAGCCATCAGAACCACATCATCTGCAAAAAGCAGTGGTGCAATCCTTAGTCCACCGAACTGCAGACCCCCCCCCCCCCCCCACGACTACGCCTCGAAATCCGATCCATGTATATTACAAACAGGATTGGTGACAAAGCGCAGCCCTGGCGGAGGCCAACCCTCACCGGAAATGGGTCCGACTTACTGCCGAGGACCCGGACACAGCTCTCGCTTTGGGAGTACAGAGATTGGATGGCCCTGAGTAGAGACCCCCTCACCCCATACTCCCGCAGCACCTCCCACAGTAACTCCCTGGGAACCCGGTCATACGCCTTCTCCAAGTCTACAAAACACATGTAGACCGGATAAGCGTACTCCCAGGCCCCCTCCAGGATCCTTGCGAGAGTAAAAAGCTGATCCGTCGTTCCACGACCAGGACGGAATCCGCATTGTTCCTCCTCAATCTGAGGTTCGACAATCGGCCTGACCCTCCTTTCGAGTACCTTGGAGTAAACTTTCCCGGGGAGGCTGAGTAGTGTGATGCCTCTGTAATTGGCACACACCCTCTGATCCCCCTTTTTGAAAAGGGGGACCACCCCGGTCTGCCACTCCTTCGGTACTGTTTCCGACTTCCACGCAACGTTGATGAGACGTGTCAACCATGACAGTCCCTCAACACCCAGAGCCTTCAGCATTTCCGGGCGGATCTCATCCACCCCCGGGGCTTTGCCACTGTGGAGTTGTTTAACGACCTCAGTGACCTCCCACCGGGAGATTGGTGTTGATCCCCCGTCATACTCCAGCTCTGCCTCTAACATAGAGGGCGGAGTTGTCGGGTTCAGGAGTTCCTCAAAGTGTTCCTTCCAACGCCCCAACACTCCATCAGTTGAGGTCAACAACGTCCCATCCTTACTGTACACAGCTTGGATGGTTCCCTGCTTCCCCCTCCTGAGGTGTCGGACAGTTTTCCAGAACAACTTTGGTGCCGCCCGAAAGTCCTTCTCCATGTCTTCTCCGAACTTCTCCCACACCCGCTGCTTTGCCTCGGCCACGGATGAGGCTGCTGCCCTTCGGGCCTGTCGGTACCTTGCAACTGCCTTGGGAGTCCCCCGGGATAACAAATCCCTGAAGGCCTCCTTCTTCAGTCGGACGGCTTCCCTGACCACCGGTGTCCACCAGGAGGTTCGAGGGTTACCGCCCCTTGAGGCACCTAGGACCTTGAGACCACAGCTCCCCACCGCGGCTTCGGCAATAGAGGCTTTGAACACCGACCACTCTGGTTCAATGTCCCCAACCTCCACAGGAATGCCCGAAAAGCTCCGCCGGAGGTGTGAGTTGAAGGCCTCCTGAACTTGGGCCTCCTCCAGACGTTCCCAGTTCACCCGAACTACACGTTTGGGCTTACCAGGTCTATCCAGAGGCTTCCCCCGCCACTCGACCCAACTCACCACCAGATGGTGATCAGTTGACAACTCCGCCCCTCTCTTTACCCGAGTGTCCAAAACATACGGCCTCAGGTCCGATGATACGATAACGAAATCGATCATGGACCTTCTGCCTAGGGTGCTCTGGTACCACGTACACTTATGAGCATCCTTATGTTCGAACATGGTATTTGTTATGGCCAATCCATGACTAGCACAGAAGTCCAGTAACAAACCACCACTCCGGTTCAGATCAGGGGGGCCGTTCCTCCCAATCACGCCCCTCCAAGTGTCTCCATCATTGCCCACATGTGCGTTGAAGTCTCCCAGCAAGACTAAGGAGTCCCCTTCAGGAGCCCCATACAGGACTCTTTCCAGGGTCTCCAAGAAGGCCGAATACTCTGAACTGCTGTTGGGTGCATAAGCACACACAACAGTCAGAGTTTTCCCCCCCATAACCCGCAGGCGTAGGGAGGCGACCCTCTCGTCCACTGGGGTAAACTCCAACAACGAAGCACCTAACCGGGGACTTGTGAGTATCCCCACACCCGCCCGGCGCCTCACACCCTGAGCAACTCCGGAGAAGAATAGAGTCCAACCCCTATCCAGAAGTAAGGTTCCAGAGCCGACGCTGTGCGTAGAGGTGAGCCCAACCAGATCCAACTGGTACCGCTCCACCTCCCGCACAAGCTCCGGCTCCTTCCCCCCCAGCGAGGTGACGTTCCACGTCCCCAAAGCCAGCTTCTGCCGCCCGGGTCTGGTCCGTCGAGACCCTCCGCTTTCACTGCCACCCTTCTGGCAGCGCACCCGACCCCATCGATGTTTCCCGTAGGAGAGGGATCCCTCCTCTGTCGCTCTCCCTGAGATTTCTCCCATGTTCCCCATTTTCTCCCATGTTCCCCATTTCACGTATATATGATATTTAGGCTCGCTGGTCTCATCATACAACGGCAATGAAAAAAGCACCAGGGGAGGCAGCCATAACCTCCGCCGCACTGAAGGGGGCGCAAGTGAGCCCATAGGTCCTTGTTGCTACTGTTATTCTATGCAGAGACGGTAGACTTTTGAAACTACAGGAAGATAAGGAGGACTTTTACAAACAAGTAATAGAGATTGTTGTCCAGAAGGAAAGCATGGACTTCATCCTCAAGTCAAGGTAAGACCCCAATTGTAATGAACATGGGATCTTACTAAGAAGAACAATCCAATATTTAGATTTCGGGTATACTTTTGTTGAACGGTCTGTTTAAAACGAATCGAAGCATCAGACTAAAAAGGCTTTTGAAAATAACCGAATATTTCACCAGCCATGAACCTCACCGCACGTCACTGGGTATGGTGGTTTGTCCGGAACAACAGGAAGTTAGTTATTGTTGTTTTTTCGAAAGAACAGGAAGTTAGTTGTTGTTGTTTGTCTGAAACAACAGGAAGTCAGTTATTGTCTAAAACAACAGTGCCCTGTACTACGAAGCCATTTCAACAGACCCTGGATATGTTTGAGTTATAGCTGGTTTACCTAATCCAAAGCAAACGCGATCTCGCTAAGCGGTGCTACGACGCTAGTTAGTTATGAACTCCATATATTTCTGTTTTGGTGGTCCTGCCACACCGTGCACGTGCATGCGCGAGTCATGGTAAGATATCTGGATTAAGTGGTTGCTTTTTCTTTGCACAGCATGAAATGAATGGGCTGTGATTTTTGTTTTTTTAAGCAGAGGTCAATAACGTGTACGGCCCTCGGAGGATGTTGTAAAAATTGAAATGGCCCTTGAGAGGAAAAAGGTTCCCCACCCCTGATCTAAAGCAACTGGAAGTTAGTTAGTGTTGTTTGTCTATAAGTTAGTTCTTGTTGTTTGTCCGAAACAACGGGAAGTTAGTTATTGTGGTTTGTCCTAAAGAACAGGAAGTTAGTTGTTGTTGTTTATCTGAAACAACAGGAAGTTAGTTGTTGTTGTTTGTCCTGCTGATCTGTCCTTCTTCCAACATGTTCAGAACTGAAGCTGCAGCTCAGGCTGTGACACCCAGCTCACGCAGCCAATTAAGGTCATATGGAGGCAATTTGCATTTAAAAAAATCACTCTCCCTCTCTCTGAATCATAACTCGTAAAATCTGAACATGACACAGCATCAGTCAGTCGTATTTGTAGAGTCAGAGTGATCTACCCCCCGCGGGCCGGTGTCCAGCACAAGAAAACATCCAGACATCTGCTTAGAAATCATAGGGAAAAAAGGGCTTCTTGTACTTCAGAAATGAATCATGTTTTTTAGTTTTTCTTCTGATTCATTTGGTGCCTCTGCAAACAGGAAGTGCATTTAGATAAATCAGCATACTTTCAATGGAGGCTTTCACTATTCATTTCCAACCAGTTCAAGTTGTACCCCATGCTTTGCTGTTAACGTCACCCAAAGCATTATGGGAACCCAAACTAAAGATTAACACAATTATTTTTCAAAAATACAATTATTAAATATAATTAATAGATAAATAATACAATTAAGTTATCAAACATCTTTATCTATTTCTTCTTAAATACTGCAGGGGTGTGTTGGCCTTCAACTGGTATTATTATAGAATCCTTAATTTACACATTGCTTTGTATTTTCATACATTTAAATTGTAAAATATAATCAATAGATAATATTGTTTATAAATGATTATTATTATGTAAATGTGTACATTTTTTAACTGTTTTCACATTTTATATTTGTCTTTAATTACTGACTGACTGGGTGGTGGAAAACTGCAGACGTTAGGCGGCTTTTAATTGTGGATTATTAATATATACGACGTTTATAATATCTGATTATTGATGGCCATTATGAAAACCAGCTCACTATAGAAAGGCAGGCAGCGCGATGAGTGTACAGTACGAGCAGTAAACACTTTAACTTCCTCGGGGCGGATCTTTATTGACTTCTTTACCCATGCGCGTTGATCTGTGTTGCTGCTGCTTGTTCAGCTCACCGGTCCTCTGGCATGTTGCACGCATGTTAAACTGCAGCTCATATCCCACTGCGGTTTGAAGGCGTGTCCTCGTGGCACAGAGTCCCGCTGTGTGTTGATCCTGTGTGACAGCTCCGAGTGCAAACTGTGGAAACATGCACGTGAGTCACGACACGATGAGTCACATCACGGTGAGACGTTGATGATGTGCTAATGGAGGGAGTTTCATCCCTACGCTGGACCTAAGTGTCGCTGTCTTACATTCACATGTGTTGCTGTCAAAACATGGCACGTTTCTATTTACAGAATACACTGTCAGTTCCATTATATCTCACGAAACACTCGCTTGTTTACTTGTGTAGAAATCTTAATTATATTTATCATCACACAACGCCATGTGATAAGAAGTGGGATTTCAATAGAATAATCAATCAATCAAAGTTTAAACACTCAGGAAAATAACTCCGTTAAAGGTCATGGCCATTTCCACTGATCATATTTCCATTGTTGAGATCGACTAGAATAGATTTAAATTGTGCAATTTCCCCCCCCCCCCCCTCCCTGTGAGCCCAGTGTGCTCTGATTGGTCGGGACGTTGCGAGGCTCGTTGCTGCGAGGAGCGGACAGGTTTCCGGGTCGGCGATACAGAGAGACACAGCGAAACTCATCCTGAGCACACACACACTCACAGCCGAAGTCAAAACAATAAGTGTGGCTTGATATCGAGAAAGAAAAAGGTTTAGAACGCTGTGAGAACGGGTCTGCGGCATTTCTCCGCCATCCCAACTCGTCTGTGACCAGCGTTCAGGGAGCTCTATGCAAGTCAATGGGACTCCCTGTTAGTTAGCCAAGGGATCCAGAGGCCTGTACTACGAAGCTGGTTCAACCTAACCTGGATATGTTGGAGTTAGCCGGTTGGCCTAATCCAAAACATACGTGCTCTCACTAAACTGTACTACGACGCGGGTTATCAAGTGGATCGCTCAAGCCAGCCGTGTCCTATCTAGTTAGGTGCGCGTTCACATGAAAGGGGTGGGATCTGGAGCATTCGACCAATCACAAACATGGAGAAGCGTACTGTGAGTGTTGCACGACCAGATACGGCTCAGCTGAGGAGATATATGATACATTATGAAGTGATGTGCCGCGGACTGCACTTAATGTACTCTGATCCGGTTACTTATGTTGTGGCAGATATTTAAGTGCTTTCTTAACGCTAATGTTATAATAGTCAGATTGCTCTGAAGATGGAGGTGATATTCTATTAATGTTCACGTTCACACAGTCGGTGATTTTTGCCGGCCGTCTTTCCTGCGACGGCAGTTTTTCTGTATTTCCTTTCTCCTGTAATATGACTTGATCGCTTTAAACTCCGCACACTGAGCTCTGATTGGTCAGCAGGCGGTGCTTTCACTGAGTTGAGCTCTTAGCCTGGTCCCGACCAGGTTAGCCGCTAAGCATAAGTTACCATGGAGATCTGGCCTGCTAAAAAGAGAACCAGCTTCGTAGGACCGGAAAGCCGGAGTTTTCCCTGAAGTTAGCCGCTAAGCGACCATCCTGCTTCGTAGTAGAGGCCTCAGGAAATGATGGGTACACGATCGTGTTAGAGTTGTACTCGCTACAGGGTGCACTTTGAGGGTTTGTGACTCTGCAGACCGTTCAGACCTTCATAACACACAAGGGGACGGGTAACCGGAAAAGCATGACATGGGACCTTTAAAATGCAATGAAAGAGTTAACACATATTACATACATTAAAATATATTTTAAAACAAGTGAATAAGCAGAAGCAGTGATTACTCACAATACTTCTCTTAGAAAGACACCATTATGACGTTTTTCTTTTGCTAATATAAAACTCCTTTATAGCCAGGGCTTCAGAACAACTTATTGTATACATCTCTCTGTCTTTCAAAAGAGGAGACGGAGAAATAAATAGACGGATAGAGAATATAATGGATCTTGATGTCTAATGATGAATCTTAATTCAGAAAATAATAATAATAATTGAAGACATTAGATCAATGCACTGGAAAGATAATAACAAGAGGAAAATAAAAATAGATTATCACGAAAGCTGCCAGTTCTCCAAAACGGAAATTCTAGTAAAAGTAGTCATTTTCTTTTTTCATTTTAAAACCCAATGCTACGAACATAAGCACGAATAAGTAGAAGCAATGATAACACAGTCCTCCTCTCATACAGACACTGTTATGACATTTTCTTTGCCGATACACAACTATTTTTCAATCTGTAGCAAAGAAACCTTCACAACGAATAATAGAAATTGAAAGAAATATTTATTTTATTGTCATCACAGATATAATATGATAAAACGTGATGAAAGAAAATCTGAAGAATTACTTAATTAAAGATAAATGCAGTGGGAAGATAATAGTAAGTGGACGAGAAGATTTTCTTTTCACAAATAAATGATATATTTTAAAACTCAAAGCTACAAGAAAACTCAAAGTCCTTCTCTCAGAACGACACCATTATGACATATCTTTTGCTTAAACAAAACTCCTTTTCAGTCAGTAGCGTCATGGAATCCGAAACCTTAGACACTCAAGACATAACCAAATATATAATAAAATAGAAACACAGAGACGCTGCTGATTGAAGGAAATATTATATTGTTGTCCAACAGTATGAACCAGAATACTTGCACCAAGAGCACATGTGTCTGTCTAAAGCACATGTGTCAAACTCAAGGCCCGTGGTGGATTTAATTTCGGCCCGCAGGATAATGTTTGATTACTATTAGATCTGCCCCGCTGGTATATTGCACCTTCACTCCATCCTGAGGGTTTCAGCCTGAGCCCAAACATTGAACCCAAGATGAGAAGCCAAGTATCTGCTTGAGCTAGCATCAGAGCAGCACACTGACTTTACATGGATGCTTCCTTCTGCACTTTCTCTCACGGCAACAGGACATGTTTGGTTTCTCTTTGGGGGGAATAGTTTTGTTGAAGCTGTTGTTATCCTGTGGAAAAATTTACTCTGGAAAAGCTGCAGATAGAGCCATAAGAAATGAATACAACTGATTATTTAATGTTGTTTTTATAGGCAATAATTTAAGCTTTGTTAGTTCCAGGTTTAATATGTGCAATAAGTTCATTTCAATAAGTTCTGCAATAAACATTAAAACAGTCCGGCCCTCGACTAGTACCCATTTTTTAATTTTGGCCCACTGTGGATTTCAGTTTGAAACCCCTGGTCCAAGGAAAAGCATGTCACAGGTTGTATACACGTCTTTTTAGTTTACACAGCACTCTATTTGAACTTGTTATCCTATGCTCAATAACACACTGCAGACAGACGGGTATTCATTCACGGTACAAAGGCCTCTTTAAATAAACTAAAGGATGGAACTCATGAGCATGACTTACAACACATGATCCTATAATATAGATTATTTCAACAGCAGCACGGACAATTTATGACTCAAATCGGCAGAAATGCGTTTCTCTTCTCTCTCCGTCAGTGAAAAGGAGAAACTCGATGCAACACGAGCTCCTTCTTCCTTCATCCTTCTTCTGTCTTTTAGGTCGCTGCCTGCGGGCCCGAGGTCACGATGTTGCTTAATTAGCGAGATTTTTGAAAAACTGCTCCTGGCGACGTCGACACAAGACGGCGGAGACGATGAGATCTCTCACGACGTGGAGCCCGCGGTCGTGAGAGATTCCTCCCCGAAGAGAGATGTGAAGTCGCTGCGTTCACGTACCATTATTCCTCCGACTGTACACATGAAGTGTGTCATTGCTTGGAGGCTGATCGGGAGAAGTTAATGGAGGGTTATGATGCTGATAGATGTGGTTGGGGGTTGTTTTTGTTGCTGATATGGGTCAATGTTGATGGATGAACTTTCTTTTTTTAATTTCCACTTTCCTCGGGGAAATAATGTGTGTGGACAGAAAAAGGAGCTCTCAATATTGTAGCGGGTCTGTTTGCTTGGCAAAGACTCATTATACTGGATATTACTGTGGCAGGAGCCCGGGGGGGGGGGGGGGGGGCTCTGATGGAGAGATTGATGACCCTGAAGCCAAAAATAAAGAAAGTTGAAGTTTCTGAAGAAAGTGAGTTTGAAAACTTCCAGATGAGTCGAGGCTTTGGTCCCAGGTCGTACTGACACTTCACAAAGAGTCATTACAAAAGGATGCTTGAACACAAAGCTGATTTTCGTCAATTTATTTGCACAATTTTAGCACTATTCTGCATTTACATGATTTACACTTAAGCTATAACTAGCTCCAACTCAAGTTTTAACCATTTATTTCCCTCTTGTTTCTTTATAATCATAAAATACACCTTTAAAGTGTGCGTTTTAGCTCTGGCTGGAACTGTCTTTAAATTAACATAATTTGATATATTGTGTGTGTGTATTGTTAATTCAAATATTCACAATAGTGACTTCTTACAATAAGACTAGGGATGCACTATAATTATCGGCCCGATATTAGGTATTTATGTCGTCATCCCGATAAACCCGATACCGGTATTAATAGCCCCGATAATATACAATATATTTTATGGGTAAAGAAAAAGAAAAAAAATACTCTCTCTCTCTCTCTCGCTCGGGCCACACATACACACACCCTCCCGGTCCTCCCGATGGCCAGTCGGTGCCTGCCGGTGAGCGTGGAAGTGTGGTCTGCCACAAGCGGGCGGCAGGAGCGGGGCTGTCAGCATCAGCTTGTAGATGGTATTTTAAACTCGATGCGCTCTGAAACTACGGGGCGGCCGAGGAAAAAAAATACACATGCGTTAATCGCGTTAAAATATTTAGTGGGGTAAATCTTTTATTATTATCGGTTATCGGTATCGGTCTTGAGAAGCAGGAAGTTATCGTTATCGGTATCGGTTTCAAAAACCCAATATCGTGCATCCCTAAATAAGAAAATTATTTTTCGTATTACAAGCTTTCTGAAATGCTATGTTGAAATATGCAGAAAAAATGCATTATTTATTGCTAAGTAAAATGGCAAATTAAAATATAAATGTGCATTTTTTGATGTTTTCTTTCCACTAGTCTGAAAGAAGACATGTAATAGAACCATAACGGTACGTCCACACAGCAGCTTTTCAAAAATCTTGGAGCTGGGCGTGTCTGACAGCTTGGGGATTTTTTGCGAGCAACGCGACCAACAACCAATCACATGAATCTCCCGCCCCCGACATACAAAGCAAAAAACCCCGGGGATTTTATGCGAGCAATATATATATATAAACTCCCCAAACAGGCAAAAGCCTACCAGTTTCCCCCACTGTCTCTGCCACCTCCCTCCATGCCTGGTTCCTCCGGTTTGGATCCCGTTAATAGTTCTGGTCGTAAAGAACCGGGTGATTTGCTACCGTAATTTCTCGTTTGGAATATGAGGAAATGAACTGCGGTCTGGTTCTCCCTGCTTACACGCGGTTTGATTGGCTAGCGCTTCTACTGTCAGATTTGCATAAACGTGTTTGATTGGCTGACGCTTCCAGCTCAGCTTCAAAAGTTGAACATTGCTCAACTTTTGAATCCTGGACATCCTGGAAATCTTCGCTTCGCTCCCCCACAATGCAGTTCGGCGAAAAGCGAGACAAAGTGACGTCATCCCCATTCAAAGTCAACGGGCAGAGAAGCGTTGGAAGCGGTGGAAGATTCTTCTGAAGCTGCTGTGTGGACGTACCGTAATAGACAAACTCTCACAAATGACCTGATGAAATACGCCTCTGTGTTCGGCCAACGAGCCCAGACAGACATCTCCTCTGCTTCAGAATGAAGGTTTACTTTTGGGAATAGATGTCTATGATATGCGATGGAAATAATAAAACACTATGTGATGAAGAAAATAACACACCGTGCAACAAGAGGTCCGATATGTGCGGATACATCCTGATGAGGAGGCAGTTGAGCTCTAAGAAACTCGTCTTTTAATCTCTCAAGTGCAGAAAACGTCTCCGTGGAAGGTGGACGGACGTTTCTAATAAAGTGATTCTGTATCGCAGACAAATCCGCCCCGTCCACTGCTTATTGGTTTCAGAGTCTCGGGTGATTGATGATGTCTCCCTTTAATCAGAGAGGTGATTCATCAGGATTTTATTCTCACCATTTCAGGTGTTTGTGACACATGATGCCCATTCATTCCTAATCAGAGGGGGATTAGTGTTGTTTCTCTGTCTGATCTCGTCATTCATTAATTTCTAAAAGTAGAACAAAACACTACAGTGGACAGGTCTATTAAAGACTTGAATAAAATATGTTAAAGTAGCCTTACATGTTCATTGATTTCCACAAAATGATAAGTTAATACAGCAAAGGTGATTAAGAGTAGAGTTACATGTTTAAAAAAAAGTTAATTTCCAACTTTAATGAATCCGATAATTTTCCCGGTTTATTTTTCAATTTAATGAGAAATTAAGGAACACTTTTCTAAAGCAATATTAACTACACTAATTTACTTCTTTTGTAAAAAGGGTCATTATTGTCTTTTTCCTTTTATACTTCTCTTATCTATTCATTGGTTTTATACATGTCCTTTGTTAAAACAAATCTTTAAATACAATATAAATATGTATGCCCAAATCTTTTTATGTTTCTATTGAAATGATTATATCATGACCACATTATGATAACAGCTCGTTTATTTCCTCAATACAATTTTACTGAAGCAAGCTTTCAGCAGATTATAATATCACTCAATGTAACTTTTTCTCTGTTAACGTTAGCTGTTAGCTCCGATATTAAGCTAACATTAGCTATCTGTTAGTTAGCTAATGTTGATTAGCTCTTCTGCAGATTTCAACACAGTTAATTCAAAGCCCTGTTAATGTTAGCTGTTAGCTCCGATATTAAGTTAACATTTGCTATTGTTAGAAATTAAAATCAATGTTTTATGGCATAATGTACCTTAAACATAGGCTACCGTCAGTTTAAATCAAGCGGCAAACTCTGGGGAAGAGCCGGGAAGCCAATACGGAAGTGCCACACACTGCAGTTCATATATTGGCCGATAGGCGATGGCTGCAGAAAGGAGCAATTTCCATAGACCCCCATGTTAAAATGCCCAACTTTACAGCGGAGAAAAACATGTTTTTCTCCGCTGGCTCCATACATTTTATTATCGATATAGTTAGATTCCACCTTCATGATTATGGATCTGTGAGTGAATTGTTTTCTAACGCGACCCTTTTATTTATATTAGGTCTTAAAGTTTTTGAATTAATTAGGGCGTGGTCACGTTGATGGACAGATACGTGCCTCACTGTCAGCTAACAGCAACTTGTCCACTCTGCTAGGCTACAACCATAGAGGCTACACCGTTAGTTAGTCATAGTACTGTACTTGACCCTTTAGCTTTAGCCGTGTTTCGTGGTGATATACCAGACAATTAAGATGTCGTGCTGTGCGCTTGAATGTACTAACAGAACTTCCAAGAAGTCTACTCTCAGCTTTTTTTGGTGAGTAAAATGATAATATTATACATGTTAACCCCGTTAGCAGGTGTTTGTGTGCTTGTTAGCTTAGCTTGTTATGTAGCTTATTAGCCAGCTAAGGATGTAACCCTTTATACGTGTGTATATATATATATATATATATATATACAGTTTAGTTTATGATTCAGCCTTGGGTAAGACTTTTATAGTCTATGGCTATGACGCCCATAATGCTAAACGGGAGCAAATGTTAAAAGGGGACCCAATTATCTCAGTGGTGGGATAACCGAAGCTAACCGGAGCCGTAGCTAGCCCTTTGCGGCTCCGTTAGCTTCGGCCAGCGGCGGAGCCCGGCGTTATAACTGGAGATCAAGGAATGCAGCGAAACGCGGACTTGGTTCGCCTGCAGCCCGCTATAGTATTAGCTAAAGAAATGATGTTGAACAAGTCTTATTAAGCTGAACATCGCCACAATTGTTCTGCTATGTATCGGTACTTATTTTCTTTTCTTAACGTGTGAATGACAAGCATTAAGAATAACAACAAATAGCTATTTATCTTGCATATTGTCTCGTTTGATTATGAATGTAACGTTTATATAGTGGAACTACACTGTTTTATCAAAACCAAAGTGCCACGCAGTAACTTGGTAGGCCCATGCATGTATTTCAGCAGGAAATGTGCAACCTAGATTACATTTACCAACACAGACTATATAGAAATATTTGTAAAAGTTGTTCATGCGTTACTAAGTGAATATGGCATTAACCCTCCTGTTGTCTTTGGGTCGGTTTTCATGTATTTTTGAATAAAGGTTTCCTTTCGGTGATCCAGACAGGCTGGACAAGTGGGTGCTGAACATCCGGAGGAATACATGGACCCCCAACGTTTCTTCTCGCCTGTGCAGTGCACACTTTGAGAGTCATCCCTTCAGCACGGACTCATGGGTACAGATCCTTTTTAAAAAAAATAAATAACTTGGTTCCATTTGTGAGTGTAAATTGTTGTTACTAATTAAATACATGTTATACATCATACAATGCTAAATAATTGTTATGGCACAGCTTGTACATCAGTGATGAGTAATGTTCTTTTGATTAAAGTCCAAATTAAGATTTTGCCAGTTAAGTAAAGAAACATAGATATCGATTTTTTTGCAAACCATCACATTTCTCTTCAATTTATGCAAAGACTCTTTATCATAGATAGAGAATTGCCATTTCCCCCACATACTCTATGTTAAAAACAGATGAATTATATTACCTTTTTTTACATTATTTTAATAGCAACATTCATTCATCTGTTGTCATCTTATAACTTATTTATCTTAACAGCTATCACTGTAAAAAAAAAAATGATTTAAGTTAATTTTACTATACAATATGTATCTTTACATTCTGTTCTTGCATATGTCTTATTATATTTACGTGTATATAGATTTCTGCCTGCACTAATTTATTATTCTTAATTTAATTTAGAATTTATTTTATTGTTTTATGTCTTATATAACTATGTTGCATTGTTGGAGGAGCTCGGGACAGATGATTTGCATTGCCATTCCTACACTGTAGCCTATGTGCTATGACATAAATCCTTTGAATCTGAATCTTGGAAACACGTAATTGTTGAATAGATTAACTGCATAGTTAACATGTTGGCCCTCTATTGTCTTTTATAATGCACTCTTACATTTAAAACAACATCATTCAAAAGAAAGTTGAATATCTACAGACCTCAAAAAGTTATTTTATGTGTTTTTGTTTATTATTTTTATTAGGGAAGGAGATGCCTGAAAAACACTGCAGTGCCCACCATTTTCTATTTCACCAAAGAACAACAGCCTGGAAGGAGAAGCAGGTGAGTAGCAATGACGAGGTAAGTGACACTCCTAGTTCGACTGTTAATAGTAATGAGGAGGTTGCAGATGTCGACCATGGTAGTGGTGAAAACAGTCTTGCTGCTGATCAGAGCAATAACATTATGATACAAGGCACACCTGAAGAAGCCTTTGTTGTTCCACATGTGGAGCGTAATGACATTCCAACAGTCAATGCTTGTGAGGATGTTGGTTTGGGTAGCAGCAGCCAACAAACAGACTCCGCCTCTGTTCACTCTCACACTTGGGCTTTAAACCAAGTACTGAATAGTTTGTGCACACATTTCTAACATGTGATCTTTCTTTCATGTTTCACGCTTGAGGGAAGTTGCAACGCCTCGGCCAATGGGATGTCTTCTCCACGTGAAAGAGATTGAAGGCATCACTTATAACTTAAGACAATTTTCCAAAAGTTATGACTTGTATTGGCTTAGATGGTAATGGATTACATCGAACACGAATCAAGATCGTATTGAGAAAAATGAAAGTGTAATCCTTAGTTACATAGGAAAAGATGTAATCGGATTAGTTTTACTTTTTTTAATAATAGGGAAACTCAGGATTACAATCTTATTCAAAACCTAAAAAGAGCAGATATATGTAAAATGATCAAATGGTACCTCTTCTCTGAAGCCGTACTGTTCTGGAGGATAATACTAATACTAATTGTGAATCTATACACCTACTGCCTGAATCTGCTTTATGGTATTATATTATACATTTTAAGTAAACAAATCATATTAATATTTCTTCTCTCCTGTGTTTATTTGCATTGCATTTGATATTGAGGTAATCCAAAAGAAAAAGAAAGTTATCAGGTTACATTACTTTTATATCTTGATACTCACATGAAGTTACTGGTTGTGTTTTTGGCAAGTAGCCCTCCCAAGCCTGTGCATAAGTTATATCATTTGAATTACTGATACAGTTGTTGCACATCTTTAATTTATTTTCTCGTGTACTTAAGTCATAAAATGATTCGAAACCTTTACTTTTCATAAAATGCAAGATGTAACTTTCAATGTGGCTTTATCACATTTTCAATGTAAATAGATCTGATTAAATAAAGAGTAAAAGCACAATCTTAAATGTTGACAGTTATCATTTGCCTATGCTTATTGTTAATGTAGTGGAGTTATAAACAAAATGTTGTCGTAAAGTAAATTAAGATGTTTTTTATTTGTTGACAAAAGATTTAAAGTTGATGCTCACAACATGTGGGAACATTTATGGAGAAAAATGTTTCTATTGTAAAACAAATATTTATCTGCATACTGAACAAAACTCTCTAAAAGGTATTATCTTCTGTGACGTTACGACCCTGTAGGGATTGTGGGTATTTCACTTCATAATTACATTCGATGGTATGCTTATGACATTGATGCCAACACACATGGGACTAGGGGAGACCTTCCTGTTGTTTGCATTGTCATGATAAATGACAGCGTAGTATTCATTGTCAAGATTTGTGTTTTTAAACTTGGGACTCTTTTCAGACTGCTCCGGCTTGGGAAAAGATTTGAACCTTAATGTGTAATGTTTTCTGTATTGTATGGTAAGCTTATCCTTTCATTTGATAGTCCCATTTGGATGTGATAGCTAACATTTTCAGTAAGCAGTAGACAAAAGAAGTGAAAATATGAATGTAATTTATTTTCAATATTTACATAAATACATAATTATTTTAACAAATAAAATAACAAAAAACATCATAACCAATACAAAATAAAAGGTTTGACAGACAGCCATGCCCAGCATGGGCCTGGAGAGCTGCAGAGTCCAATGGGGGTAAGAGGGGGGGGTGGGATGTGGGGAAGAGGAAGAGCAGCCATGTTAACAGTGTTATGGCTACAGATGTAATATCTAACTCAACATTAGCCATGACAGTCTGGGCTTAGCAAGGGCCTTAGAATACATACTCTAAAGGCCAAATCCAAAAACAGTGATACTGACATTTTAGCAGTTCACAGTCTTTGGAGGTGGTCTTTCAGGCAATTGGCTGGTGACTTAAAAAAAATATCATTTCCCCTAGGGGTGCAATGAACTCCATCTCGCAAAAACAGCCCAGGACTGTCATGTCTAATGTTGGAGTGGTCAACAATGGCACCATTTAGGCTATGAACAAAAGTAGCCATAACACTGTTAACAAACTTCCGGGCCTTGTCCATTTTGACAGGATTTGCACCAGCCCTCCACCGGCGCCTCTGGTTCATCTGGGAGAGCATGATCTTCAAGCCAGGGTGCCGATGGTGAAGCTGGTCCAGGTCCTCCTTCATCTGGTTCAGCAACTGAACACTGGGCACATCCCCCAAGTGATTGCCGCCACAGTGGATGAGGAGGACATCCGGGACTGCTCTTCCTCGCAGGGAGTAGGAAAAGAAAGGGAGGACACCTCTCCAGCGCAGTTCACCCCAACCGAACCAGCACACCCTCAGGTCGAGGCCAAGGTTGCTGCTGATGGTCTCTGTAGCTCTCTGGGCTCCACGCCGGACATCGCTCCCGATTATCCATACAGTCACTATGGGAGGAAAATAAATGAGAGTAACAAATGCTTCAGATCATGAGGAATATCAAATAAAGGGTTGCTCATTTTGTTCCTTTGACAATAACATACAAAATAACTATGAAATCACACCTGTATGGTTAAAAGTAACAAGAGAGCAAAACCTCAAAAAACAGATTAACAGCACACAGTTTATATATATATATATTTATATACTGTGTGCTGTTTATCTACAATTGTGCACACATGTATATGCATAGTATGTTTGTGTGTAATGTCAACCATCTGAAGTCCTGTAAAGTAAGCCAGGACCATCAACTTACAGGTTGTGCAGTTTGGCGTGGATCTTCTTTTCTCTTAATTCTGAAATAAATAAAAATGGTTTAATCAATATAAAAGCACCTTTCTTTTTCTACAGTCATATTTCATTAATCACATTTAATTCACGCAACACTGGCCATATCTCTGCTAGTTTACAAAGTTTAGTTAAATGACATTTATATTAGAAAAACGGTGAAGCACTTAAAAAACAATTGTATAGTGTAGGTTCAAGAACCTTTAAATCAAAAGGACAAGTTTTGTAAAGTTACAGGGTATCTTACCTTCAGAATATGCCGGGAACGAGGAGCAGTGACCTCAAGCTGGGTTGTTAGCATAGGTTGTTAGCTTAATACTTAATAGAGCATTTTAGCTTAGCTTCTTAGCCTGAGCTAGGTCTGGAACGTCACGCTCGGTGGCAGCAGGTCCCGCCCTGTCCCACCTCGGCTCCGCCTCAGCACCGCCTCTTTGCCCTTATTTGGAGCAGGCGGGAGAAGGCGGGAGTTAGACTCTGACGTCGCTGTCGAGCCGTTAGTGGCCGACTCCGCCTACTAAGGGCTTCACGGCAACTCTGCAGAATCCTATGGGTGACGTCACGGACCCTACGTCCATTTATATATACAGTCTATGGTTTAAATGCTATTTTATTCTCGAAAAAAACGGAAGTTCTCAATACCAAGGTTTTATTCTGAAAATCCTGCAGGACGACATCCGGGACTACCGTCCATTAGTATCATTAAAGTGGCTATTGACACCATTAACATGTATTACATATACAGTTATGAAAGAGATAAGGAGGAGAAAAGGCATGTGGAAGTAAGCAATGAATGTAAAATGTCGAAATCCTCTGTTTAACGCGATATCGGACACAGACGAACGAGGGGGGAAGTCCCCTACGTCTCTACAGCTCCCAGAGAGGAGGAGCGAACAGCCAGCAAGCGGGAAGGACGAATGCTTGTAAGCTCTCTTCTGCACGGCCAGCACCTGGGGGAGGAAGCTTTCTCTCCTGACTGAACAATATCCTGTTTGTAACATTACCGCGCTTTTTATTAATTAAAGTACCAATTTTGAACCTTCTCAGAGACTCCATTTAGTCTCCTTTTTAAGCTTCTCTCCTGGACGCGAGAAAACGATTACGGTTTACACTATCTGTTAGTTAGCTAATGTTGATTAGCTCTTCTGCACATTTCAACACAGTTCATTCAAAGCCCTGTTAATGTTAGCTGGTAGCTCCGATATTAAGCTAACATTAGCTGTTAGCTCTGTTGATTAGCTAACTTTAACTTGATCTCCTGCAGATTTCAACACAGTTAATTCAAAGCCCTGTTAATGTTAGCTGTTAGCTCCGATATTAAGTTAACATTAGCTATCTGTTAGTTAGCTAATGTTGATTAGCTCTTCTGCACATTTCAACACAGTTAATTCAAAGCCCAGTTAATGTTAGCTGTTAGCTCCGATATTAAGCTAACATTAGCTGTTAGCTCTGTTGATTAGCTAACTAGCTCTTCTGCACATTTCAACACGGATAATAAGCCTTGATGCAAAGAATTCCATCAATCCTTCAAAAATGACTTTAAAACCTTTCTCGAGGAGTCCTTTCAGCCCTAGCTATAAGCACATCAATTAAACCTGAACTGAAGAAGATGTTGAAATTGAGTAGCCTCCTGAAACTGATCAATCACAGACAATGAAGGTAAGGTTAATAAAGTCAGGCTGGTGAATTGTCCACCTTCTTTACGAGGACTCGTGAGTCTGGTCTTTCTTTACTCCGCAGCTGTGGCCCTGACGGTTTCTCATCCACGTTTATATTCATACTGAATGAAGCACAGAAATTACAACCCTTTAGTTACCTGTTATATGTCACACATTGACCTTACATTCATGAGTGGGAATGTGCAGCGAAGCTCAAAACATCGACTCACAGTTTCTTTATTGACTGAAAACATTCTTGTCCCGGCTGTCTCGTATTCATTTGCGTTTGTAAACGAGCTGCATGTGGAATGTGTCGAATATGTTTCTACATTTTTCCTTTTCTGTTTCACTGTGAGCCATTAGCATTGCGCGCACACACACACACACACACACACACACACACACCACACACTCGCTCTGGGTAAACAGGGACTCATGCAGAAAAGCAAACACAGCAGTATCGACCGTTGTTCGTGCATTTGCATTAGTGTCCACCCCTCATTCATGTGGATGCTGCCTCACTGACTGCTCTCCACAGTCTAATTCAAATTGAAGCCGGCAGTACATTTACAGAGTGAGCCGGCGATATTAACCAAATAAAACACTACATTTGAGAGTGCCTTGTGCCTCTCTACTCTTTTGGTGTGAGAACAAGGTTAGTCTTCAGTCAGGAGGAGGATTTAATGCTAAATGAACTTAGCCGCTGTAAAACTGTCGTCGAAATGGATACCTCAATTCTCTCGGCCCGCGCAGCTTTTTCCGTATAGGACGGTGGGCTCTGTAAATTGTAGACTGGGATAGACACACATTATCTCAGCAGGATCAGAGGAGAGGATCTTTATCTGGAGTAGGCCGTGTTACAATGAATTTACTGCTGACCCAAACCCAAAGGACTGGGCTTTTGCTGATGACAGAAGACACATCCAGACACCGCAGTGCCTGGAACGAGAGGGTGCCGTAGCAGAAGAATCAATGACAGGAAAAACACAACAAGGTTTCTTCCAACAAACAAATCAAATCAGCTTTACACTGCCACCTAGCTACTGTAGACCAACTAGTATGTACATGTAAACTGAATGGCCGACTTCAGGATGGGAATGACTGTCCAACAAATAGGTGAATACGTAAAAATCGCATATGGAGAATAGGATAAACTCCCAACCATCGTGTGCAACAATTTCAATTTGAAGTTCTTGTAAATAACCAGCCTTTAAGGAATATTGCACACCCAAAACGACCATTTCTATATCAACCCGTTCTTCACCCAAAAGGACGTACAGCATACTAATACTAATGACCATTATCCTTTTATACTTTACTGCTAAATATAACTCAACTGCTTTGTGCTACTTCTGTTGACTGCTATTGAGAAGTTAGGTGTAGCCTCAAAGGCCCTTTTTATTATTGGGGCACATATCGGACACTAAGAAGACTAATTCATAACATGTTTAGTGTGTAGATCTAGTGACAGTTTCCTCAAGTTCTTTACATTAAGGCTTCATTTCATCCGTGGAAAAATTGAAAGGAGAATGTTGGCTGACAAACGGAGTTACAGCTAATTAATATAAAGGGAAATGTTAGCCCAAAAAAAGAGCTAACAGCTAACGGTTGCGAAGCGAAGGTGTTATTGGGTGATGCATTCAGACATTATTCAGTAAAAAATAGCATCGAGCGAAGGCTAATTTCTGAAAACGTTTAGACTTCTGCCTTTTGGTAAACCTTTATTTCTTCAGGGTCATATCTTGAAGATTGTACAGCTTTTTTTAGACTTTAACTGTTAAAGTTAATGGCACAACACCTGAAACTAGGTTTTCACTCTAACCGGTTAAAATCATGCCCTAAAACACATGTAATGGGAACAATACATTCAGGTTGTCTTTGAAGGCCTCAAGAACCAACATTTCAAATCCTCTGAAGACATCCACGGCCTTAACAGATCCCCAAAATATCCCAGAGTCCTCCTGCTGTGCTGCGTTCACAGACCGCTGTGCAGAAAGGAGAGCAGCCGGATACACGCTGTGAAATTCCAAACTGAGAAAAAATTGGTAGGCTACTTGAAAGAAAAACTGAAGACAGAAAACACACAAACCTTAAAGGACGTGTTCTTTGCTGACAGTCTCAGAAAAATAGACAGTTTTCTGAACTGTAACGAACACAATCTCCGGGGATGACTTTGTTAAATGTCCTAAATCAGAGCCCAGCCTCTCAAACAGCTTCTCCTCTTCCCATCCTCTGCTCCACGTTTATTCTATTTTCATGCATCAGCTCCTTTTTCTTCTTACTTTCCCTGACTCCTCATGTGGGTCGTTTCAATATCGTACAATGCCCCTTTTTAATTTCACATTTTGCCATCCACACACACACACACACACACACACACACACACACACACACACACGATCAGCACTAGAAAAGACAAACACAAAAGCATTTATACGGAAGTACAACAGCAGTAAGTGAGTCATATATTCAGTACAAATGATTTGTTGTGCAGCAGTGTAGCGTCACACAGCGCTACACTCAGGGGCATTTCTATCTAGATTTAAAGTAGCATTTTAATAACAAATTACAGTATTTAAAAAAAATGTTTGCAGTGTTTTTTACACTAGTGTAGTTCGGCTTCATAAAAGTAAATAAAGTGGACTCAAACAAATATTCGAGCAGTCAACATCTGTCTTCTTTAAAACACTAGAATGTCTTTTGGAGAGTGGAGACTCCTTAAAGCAATGGTGCATTCAAGTACTCGTCAGACGGTCCCATTTTCAGAGTATAGAGTTAGTCGGAATGTATAAAAAAACATGCTACATATAAGATGTGTTGTGCATATCACACTGATTGGCCGCCATCTTGGCTACGTCACAGAAGTTGCGCAAACTGTTCAGAGTTATCACCAGAGATGGGGTCGTTACTAAAAAAAAGTAATATATTACACTACTTCGTTACTCTCTACATAAAGTAACTCGTTACTTTACTCGTTACTTTACTCGCAGGGCCGGCCCGCCCCTCCCTGCAGGCAGATCACGCAGACTGCGGCGCACCTACAGTGTAAGCGCGCCACAGTTTTGCCTCTGCGACACTCCACTTGCCCCCCCAATTACTATTGCATTAAGGAAGACATAACACAAGTCTTTCTTTGTATATGCTCTAAAATAGGCTACCAGCCTACCTCAACAAGCTAGCAGTCTGTGAAACGTCAAGACACTAATTAATTAAACCAGTTCAAGACGCATTATTCTTATCATTCTTTATGAGCGCAGTAACGGTAAGGTATCTAATTACTTATTTATTTAGTATTCCATAAAAGAGATGGTCAAACTAAAGTGGTGGAGACATCGCAGAATTCCTACAATGAAGCGGGACATTGAACTGTTCACCCGCGAGAGGGCGATCAACAAAAGAGAGCGAGCGGCCCCGTTGAGGGAGTTTACAGATGAAAAGACTCATGTTTATGCAGCACTGCACGGGGAGATGTGGTCTCGCAGGTCGCGCAGATTACATAGGCCTACATGTATATAAACCTGCGGCGGAAACCCCTCTTGTCTGTCAGTGAGTGTGATTATTTTATAAAAGTAACGAAGTAACGCGTGTCGGGGCAATGTTAGTAACTGTAGTGTGATTACTGAATTATAAAAGTAACGCATTACACTACTCCGTTACCGACAAAAGTAATATTATTACAGTACAACCAACTCTGGTTTTCACTATACAAAAGAAAGTTATACAAGCGCTTTTGTCTGTTATATTTGATACATGATAAGAGCCCAGTCTCTCCCCAGCCACATCAGATCTGCCAACACTCTCACATCATTCAAACAATCCCTCAAAACTCACCTTTTCACTCTTGCCTTCAACTCCTAATCCACTAACCCCTCACCCCCACCTAGCGTAGCACTTTAACTTAAGTTGTTATTTTTGTTCTTCTTTACTTGCGTGTAAAGCGCTTTAAGCACCAGGAAAAGCACTATATAAATGTAATGTATTATTATTATTATTATTATTATGTACAACTATACTGGTGTTGAAAATCAAGATAAATAGTGTTAGTTAAGCATTCTGTAATTATTTGCTTCCATGAACAATAACATTGCTAACTAGCTAGCTAATGTTAGAAATTAAAGTTAATGTTGATATGGCGTAATTTGAATTAAATAAACTATTTAATTTAAATCAGTTTTATTCTGAAAAACCTGAAGTTCACTAACTATTAACTTAATACTTTTATTCTGAAAATGCTTCACTTCCGGTTAGCATTAGCATGTGGCGAAATGCTGCATTTTCAAACCGTGAATTAAAGGTGAAATGACATGTGATGTTGAACACCGAGCACACTGGGATTAGCACTCATGTATTGCCGCTGAATAACGTTTATTAGGGAATGTTTAAATAACCACAGACACCAGAATGATGTAATTTAACGACAGAAAAAGGCAGGAATTGCATTGGACCCGCCCCCCGACGACGCCCGCCAATAGGAGAAGACCTCAGATGACAACAGGAAGAGCAAGCCAAGAATTGACGTCTTCTACCCGCTGACCTGGACTGACCGGTCGGATGAGGAGAGCGCCTCCACTCACATTTCATTTTGTACACCACCGCATCTTTTGTGTAATTAAATGCTGTTAACTTTTATAAGCTTCCCTTGACTCTTTTCAGTATCTCCTGCCTTCAGGGCTCTAGAATACTTATAGCGACAATCAACGGTAACAACAAACGGTCGAAAATGCACACACTGCACAAATATTCACACAACATGTCAATGGACTAAAGAGAGAACTTGAGACACAGCATCAGCGACTTTGAACACGTCCTGTCCAGAGTTATATTTAACATGTGTTTCAAGGTTTCAACACATCCTCTAGTGATCGGAGTGATTGATCTTTCATACTGATATCCTTTAGCTGTGGTTAGGGACGAACTGTTAGATTAGACGAAGATAAAAGAACATTCAATTGTTAATATTATTCCCTGACATTTTGTTTTAAACGTCTGCCTGAGATTTTCAACAAACCGATTGAACTGAAAATCCCCCCGACGCTCAGACTGGATTTGTGACATTCAGTAATGTTCGTCTGTGATCAGCACATTTAACTTCACTGTAGTAATGTGGTGAGTATGTTAGTCAAGCCCAAATCAAAACACATTATCTACGTGCTTTCTGAGACGGGAAGAAAGACGAAGAAAATCTCAACTGATCCATTTGAAGTAGCTTGAGCTGATGTGTACAGTGATATAAAAAGAGAATGTCCTGCCGTGATAAAACGTGATGACAAACTGAGACGAGAACATTACGGATTTGTGAAGGACAGATATGAAAACAACATCACGCCGCACGCTCAAATGTAAGCGAGGAAACTTCAAATCTCGGAGGACAAGCGACGACCGCCTGATAAGGAAGCCGAGTGACAAGAGAACGCAGCGGGAGGTAAAGGAGAGAAGACTACAGCTCGCAGAAAAATGACAAAGCCAATGAATAAATGAGAACAGCCTTCGATGCAGAAATCAGCTTGACGAAAGACGCCGCCGATCAGCAGAACAATAGACGAGCGTTTCTCTCCGGACAAAGCATTGTTCTTCAGCACACACCTCTGAATACTTTCTATATGTCTGCCAGAGCACATATGGGAACACATATAAGAAAGCGTACTCAGTTATAGTGTCTCTATGAAGGGATATCGATGTCGCAGTTCAAGAATTCAAGGGTGTTTCATTGCTTTTCCGCTTCACACGGTTTCACAAAGACACTCGGGGGTTGAGGAGAAGAACACAACAGAATACACATGGAGGCATTCGTGTGGTGCATCTCTTGAAGTTCCAACAGGAGGAATGTAAAGATCTGTAAACGACCAGAGTTGGTAACCACACTTGTCAACCTTGAGACCTCAGACATCGGGAGCATTTCAAAACGACCGCGGGGGGGGTGCTAGTGGATTATCGCCGGAGCATATGTGTGGGCTGGAAAGGAGTGAGGGTCGTGTTGTCGATTCTTGTTCAGTTTTCTGGGACAATCTTCCTCACCCTCTCAGACTTTGAGTTGCGCGCGCTGCTAAAGAGACGTGCTACCATGGAAACCAAACAATGGTGTAGCTGTATTAACCAGTCCTGAGTAAATCTGATTTAGACTAGATTCTCCCTTTGACAGACAAGAGGGATTTCCACCGCAGGTTTATATTTACGTAACATTTGCGCGACTTGCAGTGCATAAACATGGCTGAGTCAACAGCGATAACTTTCGAGGGGTGGAGGAAGGCCCATTATTTTGAGTTCGTCCGAAGTGTTGAGCGTCGGTGAGGGCCTGATAATTTATTCCGGTAAATGACTCTGACCTACAAACTGACCTGACCGAAGTTACTGAGTCTATGTAAGTTTACTGCTTGGCTCAGATCCACCAACGTCAGCAAGATCTCACCTCTAGTAACTCCCCGAAGAACCAGGTTAAATTAACTGCTGTTTCTATTCAGACAACTCTTTTAAATCTGTGTAAGGGATCCCGAAGGATGTTGGTATCAGTAAATGAGGTGTGTTCCTACCTAAACGTGAGTGTGGCAGGGTGCAGTCTCACCTTTGAAGCAGGAGAGGAGAGCACAGAGTTATATGAGACCTAAGCTATTGCCTAAAAATAGCATGATAGGTGACCTTTAAGAAGGAACAATGCAATGAGGACTCTTAAACATCTTAATTTCAGTTGATATCTCGGATGATAGAAGTTTTTTAAAATGTTATTGGAAAATCACCAACGAACATAACAAAAAGAAAACGTTGGAGCATTTGTAACATCTCCTGATTCTGGTCAAATATAATACGTTTCCCAGCTAATTACAAGATTTAACTTATCTTAATATCAAATCTTATTTAAAGAAATCTTCACTTACAGTGTATAAAAGATGAGAAGTAGTCCGTCCTTTAATAGCATTGTAAATATATCTTAGTCATTATGACATTTTTAAAAGAGGGGTAGGAGGAGGAGGAGGCTCTGCCAGAAAAAGAAGAAGTGCCTGCAATGCCCTTCTTGTCTTCATTGACCACTGGCTCTAGAACAAATGGCCTCTTGCAGATAGCAGAGATTTACTGGACAGCGGGGTTCGGAGGGCGTCACCTGCCGAATTTAAGCCCTCCGTGACTTTCCATGGGCTCCTGTAATCACTCTCAGACAAATATCCTTTGTGCTCAGCTGTAGAGCGTCCCCGTCTTTTGTGTAATCTGTATCGAACCTTTATTATCCCATCCCGTGTCCGACGAGCAGACTCTATTAGCCGAATCACCTCAGAGCCCTCCTTCATTCTGTCAGGGCTCTCAGAGCTGATACCAGCGTTTTTACATTAACGGCTTTAATCATGTGGACTTTTACAGTCATTTACACACTTTGGAAAATGGAGCTAATAGGAATCTGTGATATTAAACAGCCATAGTTTAATAAAAGGAAGGGCCAGGATTTAATACATATTGAAATCCCATATCAAAGCGATCCTTCACCCAGGAAGATAATTGAGAAGACACCTGAAGGCCTCAGGACAAATAGCTGATAGTGATTTGGAAGATCAGTTTTTACATTGAGCGTCTAAGAAAAATGTTTGAGGAGCTTTTCCAAGGAAAGAGATGGTGTTGCGTGAGGCTACTTTAGTTAACTGATTATGTTGTAGAATTATGTTGAGTATTAAACACTTGCGTCAGTGTGAGGGTATTACACCGTTACTAAATTGGTCAGTAAGTCGGAGATGTGCAACTAGCCTATATTTCACTTTTTGTTTTACTTTTTTTTAAATAAATGATTATGGGAAGTGCCCTTTTCCTCACTTGAGCTCCCGCCCCCCAAAATGTCTGTGTGCGTCCCTGCACTGTTTGAAAAGGGAGATTCCTAGCTTTCTAATGATATCAGGATTGTTTTTGAACTCCAAATATTAAGCAAAATATTACACATTATATACAGGGTTCTTTAAAAGTCTTACATTAGATAATCAGAATTTAAGGCCTTAAAAAGTCTTGAATATGATAAAAAAAATAAGAAAGTTCTTAAATATGATTTAGAAGGTTTTCAAAATGATCGGATTTGAAAGTTACTTCTGTTTTGCGATCACGTCTAAATGTGTGTTGGAGGAAATGTCCGGGCTGAAAAGTAACCAGTGCGGTACGAGCCTTTCAGTTCCCCCCAACAATGTATTTAAATAAATCAACATGGAACCAGTAATCACTAACTTTGTTTCCCCCGGCCCCTTATTGGAGAACACCCAGCTACTGTAGTAACCTAGCAACCAAGATTCAGCTAGCAGCAGTCAGAAACTCATGTATCTTCGAATCTACTTACAATAAATATGGGGAAGTGTAAGTTCAACCGTATTTGGTTGGAAAACATCGAATTTAGTGCTTGGTTGAAACCAGTGGAGGGAACGTGTTTGAAGCCTGCTGCACCTTTTGCTAAAAAATGTAGCGTTTTTTTTTTGCAAATGTAGCGTTAGCTAGTGCAGCTACTCCCGCAACAACACCGGGGGACCTCCGGGCAGCGACGTTTGGGTTTGAATACATTTACTTTGTAAGTAATTATGGGACGTATTTCTTCTTTCATAGCAATTTTCCTTCATACTTTCTTGCCGTGAAATAGGTTTTAAATTCTGTTCAAAGCGGTCTTAAAAAGGCCTTAAAAAGTCTTACATTTGAGTTGGTGAAACTGTCACTTTCACCGAGTCATGATTTTGAGAAAAAGGCCTTCAAAGTTTGCAGTCAATGTTAATGTATGTATTCAAATGAAAGGCTTGAGTTGAGGGCTTGGAACTAGAATGACCTGCCTTAGTAAAGAAGTAATACATATGCAGTCTTGGTACGTAGCTTCCCTGTTGTTGTCTCATAAGTATATTATTACAGACTCAATACCTTCCACACAACAGGATTGGATGATGCCATTTGTGAAAGCCATTCTTAAGATGTGAAATAAATCCATTGATTGACCTCAAGAAACCTGCAGCACAGCACATTAATAGCCGTGTGCAATTGACCAAGTTTAATAATGCACAAATAATCAGAAACGTGTTCCTGCAGGGACGAAGTCGATTTTCCATTACGAGAAAAGATGAGGGGAAATATGATCGTATACTCACATAGTAGATATAAAATACATTATAACATGGTCATGTAATAGTTAGAAAACCCATAACACTTTATTATTATATGGAATATCATATTGCAATGATTGGAAATACATTTGAATATAGTTACACATGATTTACCGTGTAATGAACAAAGATAATGAATAAAGCAGCATGGTGCATTTTCCATAAACATTTACACTACATTTAACACTTTATTGGGAATCCCCGTTGTTTCTTTGCGTTCCCCAGTTGTCGATGATGTGCTAAAAAAAGATGCATGACAACGTGTAGTCTTGAAATGTTAGTTCACAGATGGCGTGTAATTTACAATTCTGAGAGCGTCACCTGAATGCACCGGAGGCTGCGGGGGAGAGGAAGTGAAGATGGATGAGGAGGGTTTGTGTTCTGTCATGTGTTCATGTGTCAGCACATGTGCTTTTGTGTTCTACTTACACTCCTGAACACATTTGCATGATTGTGTGTGTGTGTGTGTGTGTGTGTGTGTGTGTGTGTGTGTGTGTGTGTGTGTGTGTGTGTGTGTGTGTGTGGGTACTATTTGCTGAACTCTTGAAAACAAGCTGCTAGAGATTAACAGAGTGTATCTTCACACCATCATGGAGAAGAGGCTTAATGTCAAAGTGATACACACACACACACACACACACACACACACACACACACACACACACACACACACACACACACACACACACACACACACTTCCTCTTGTGCTGAGAAAGCTACATCATGATTCAGACATCAGTCAACACTTGGTAGAAGATTAAGGTGGCTTTATTTGGACGAGTCAAACAAGGAAACAGTGGATCCATGTAGACTTCTTTTGTTAATCACACACACACACACACACACACACACACACACACACACACACACACACACACACACACACACACACACACACACACACACACACACACACACACACACACACACACACACACACCAGTTGAACAATTGCAATGTTACAGTATTATTCAAAAAGCATATTCACAAAAAAGTGTTAACACTTATTTGCATTCAAAAGTAAGAAGCTTTACCTTGGATCATTATTATTAATTGTGCAAATATGTATGTGTGAAAATATTGAGTGAAGTAGTTCAACTCTGAAAGCTGTAGAATAGAATATACATCATGAATAATAAATGGAAATAGAGTTCAGGGAGAGTAACAAATGCCATATGTATTAATACACATAAAGTAGATGAAATGGCATACATATACGTGTGATATATGGCTTGCTATTGATCATATCTGTATGGATTGTATTGATGTTGCTATTATTATTACTATTAAAAGGGGAGCTTCATACATTTTGAAGTCCATCCCAAGTTAATATAGAGTGGTGCAGTGATGACGTAAATGTATAGGAAGACCCTAAAGTTAGCCTCTCCCTGGTTCCCTTGACAACAAGCCAATGGGATTTTTCCATTGGATTATGGATTGTTGCAGAAAATAAACTCTGAACAAAAGTTTATTATACTTACACATTTTGTTCAGCCCGATAACCTAAACATATTAACAACACTTTATGACTTTTTGAGTAAAAAGCTAATATCCGGCTATAAAGGAACTACAGCACGGTCACATGACTTCACGTCACCACCGCTAAGCTAAATGTGGCTAATGTTGGGCTATAAAGGAACTACAGCACGGTCACATGACTTCACGTCACCACCGCTAAGCTAAAGGAGGCTAATGTTGGGCTATAAAGGAACTACAGCACGGTCACATGACTTCACGTCACCACCGCTAAGCTAAAGGAGGCTAATGTTGGGCTATAAAGGAACTACAGCACGGTCACATGACTTCACATCACCACCGCTAAGCTAAAGGTGGCTAATGCTGGGCTATAAAGGAACTACAGCACGGTCACATGACTTCACGTCACCACCGCTAAGCTAAATGTGGCTAATGTTGGGCTATAAAGGAACTACAGCACGGTCACATGACTTCACGTCACCACCGCTAAGCTAAAGGTGGCTAATGCTGGGCTATAAAGGAACTACAGCACGGTCACATGACTTCACGTCACCACCGCTAAGCTAAAGGCGGCTAATGCTGGGCTATAAAGGAACTACAGCACGGTCACATGACTTCACGTCACCACCGCTAAGCTAAAGGCGGCTAATTAGTCGTCTCATTTAGACACTTGTCAGCAACCGCTGTTTTTAAATTCACCAGTTGGGTATTTACTGATGTATTTTATGTCATAGAACAAAACGCTAACATCTCTTCAGCTTGTGTTAACCTTATTTCAGACTTCCAACCAAAAAACACATTTAAGAAACCACTGACTTTGGGACAAGGACACAGGAAGTGCTACAATGCTGACTCATTTCAGGGTTTTGAAATGACAACAACAGGATAAGGTAAAATACCCATATACTATACACATCTTACTGCTTCTAGTCGCAGTCTGGGATTGAACGGACCACTTTTCTCCTCTGGAGGTCATCCTCAAGACGAGGACTTCCTGCCGCTCCTCCAGAAAGCAGCTGCAGGTTAAATCCCAGATAGAGTCCCACAGCAGGTTCCCCTCTCCTCCTTAATTCCCCGCGGGGATCATTAAAGCTTCAGCGAACGGTGAAATCAGAGCCGTGGAGATTTCTCCATCCTGTGCAGCGACTCCGGGAGGCCTGATGGAGCTCAGCTGCTCACCGGGTGACGGTAATAAGGAGCAGAGGTGAGGAAGAATTGAAATCCTTCAGGTAAAAGTATCAATAACACTATGGGATGGTGCGCCATTACAAGTGAAAGAAGTCCTGCATGAGAACGGAAGGAGTTTCAATCACCAACAGTAAAAAGTACAGAATCAGCAGCACCCCCCCAACTTCTAGGGGTCGAATCAAGGTAACACTTTGATGTAGTTTGCTCGTTTCAAATACTCCATTCTTCACAATTATCCAACTAAAGACAGACGATTCGGCTGTATAGGATGTACGATGACACAACATTTGGACTACCAAATATATTATCTTTTCAATTTACACGCGGCATCTATTGCACGTCTGTCCGTCCTGGGAGAGGGATCCTCTTCTGTTGCTCTCCCTGAGGTTTCTCCCATGTTCCCTTTAACACTAGAACCGCCAATCGGGTCAATTTGACCCAGAGCTGTGTTTTATTGTATGTAACTTTTTTTCAATAAAATATTAAAGTCTCCCAGTCCGTGACCTTTCCTGAAAGTGTGTTATGTAGCACCCTCTGTTGTTAAATATGGTCAATATGAAGTCAGATTGAAGAAATTGCCATTTATACCCGTTTTCCACCAAGCGGGTCATATTGACCCCACCCCTTTTCGCGCTATTGATTTTGCGTGTAAACAAACATGACGTGTTGCTATAGCAACGCCTTTTGTCTACTGCGGTTCTTTATAGATTGAGAGAGAGAGATAGATAGATAGATAGATATGTTGATAGCGACAGTCTGTAGTGAAGGACTGCTCGCGCTGCGCTCCGCAGCAAACAGCTGTTTGCTTTTCACCCAACAACCACAACCGCCTCACGAAACGCTGTAGCGTTAATAAACGAAACAATTTAACAAAATTGCTTGTCAAAATACCAATACCACAGGACCATTTTTCTTTTTAAAGCTTTACTTTTACCTTGAACATCAATGCATTCTAATGCCGGGTCAATTTGACCCCGGTGGCGGTTTTAGGTATAACACATCTCTGGCGGTTCTCGTGTTAAACTGTGGGGTTTCTCTGGAAGTGTTTCCTTGTACGATGTGAGGGTCTAAGGACAGTCTAAGGACAGAGGGTGTCGTATTGTCATACTGATATTCTGTACAAACTGTGAAGTCCACTGAGACAAATGTAACATTTGTGATATTGGGCTATAAATAAACATTGATTGATTGATTTGGTCTTCGAACAGGGTCTTATGGTTCAATGTGATAATATTACACCATGGCCTCATGTGTGTTTACTCACTTTCACATAGATAACAACGTCTCGTCAGCCATGGCACAAATAACCGTTCCCGCACCACTCTATTCACTCTCTAGTAAGTCACAAGTCAGCTGAATCAATCTTGATCACTACAGTGGTATAAACACAAGATTTAATCTCAATGAACATATCAAAAGAATGCTGAAATAACTACATAATGATACCGATTACTAAAAGGTCAGAATTCATGCTTTGTTATGACAGCAGTTCACGACATGACGTTTTAAAATGCTTGTTCTTGTGCTAACATTGTATCTGCTCTTTCCAAACATACATACCGTCATAGGACACAAATGAGGAAGCCATGTTCTTCGTCATGCCAAACACAGTTATACATTCACTTCAAAACGTCGATTTTCATCCGATCTCTAAAATGTCTGAATATCAGGGGGTTGGAGATCAGCAGGTAACTTCCACACAGCGCTACTCAGGCGCTGTAATCATGAGTGCAGTTTTTTTTAGATCACAGGGTTTTCTGTTCTCAGCCACCAACGGGAAAAAGCCTGAAGGGCGCTTTTACCAGGAGGCGTTGGTGAAGAGGGTTTTTTCTCATGGACAGATAAAAATGTCTCCTTTGAGTGTAACACCATCTCCCCCATTGTCCTCGCCTGTGTTAGAGAGGGTGGTACAAGAGGAAAGTCTGGCAGCTAAAAGCATTCCTGCAGGGTCGTCCTCATCGCCTCGCCACTCTCACTCATTGGTCGTTTGTTTGCAGAGAAACTCTCAGTGTGTCTCTTCCTGATTTTATTGGACACCTTTATTGTTTTTGGTCTCGGTGTGGACATGGATGCTGGATGCTTTAATTAAAAGTGTTGGACACCTTCCCGCAGGGTTTAGGGGGCGGGGGAGAGTTGATGTGCCCTTTTGGTCCCATTTAAGTCAGGTGGTCAGATAGATGTGGGGAGCATGTGTGAATCACACTGAGGCTTTGTGTGGGCAGCGAGAGCCCACTGAGCTGTGTAACTGCTCCACACTGTAAAATGTGTTCCATTTTAGGAAACAGACACATCCGGAAAAACTCAGTGAAAAAGTACCGGAGTGCGTACCTGACTGTAAAACTACACTTTCTGAAACCATCGGATTCAACAAGCCTTTCAGATGTGGCTCTCCTTCCTGTGTCACAATATATTTATGTACATATTCCCTTTTTTTAAGTCCCATTTATTGTTTTTATAATGTCTTGTTGTTTTTATATTGTCTTGTTGTTTTTATATTGTCTCTTTGTTTTTATATTGTCTTGTTGTTGCGTGTTGGCACCTTGAGTCTGTTGTAATTTCGTTGTACTTGTACAATGACAAATAAAGTTCTATCTATCTATCTATCTACATGTGATGACATATTTGTGTAGACTAACCGAGAGTTAGCATTGCAAGGGCTCAACAAAAAGCCAATGGGATTTTTCCATTGGCTTTAGGATTGTTGCAGAAAATATGTCACAAACAAATGTTTATGATATTTGCTCGTGTAGCAAGATAATCTCCACATATTAACACCACTTCAAAAGCTAACTTTTGACGACATAGGAACTACAGCACGGTCACATGACTTCACGTCACCAACGCTAAGCTAAAGGCAGCTAATGTTGGGCTATAAAGGAACTACAGCAAGGTCACATGACTTCACCTCACCACCGCTAAGCTAAAGGCAGCTAATGTTGGGCTATAAAGGAACTACAGCACGGTCACATGACTTCACCTCACCACCGCTAAGCTAAAGGCGGCTAATGTTGGGCTATAAAGGAACTACAGCACGGTCACATGACTTCACGTCACCACCGCTAAGCTAAAGGCAGCTAATGTTGGGCTATAAAGGAACTACAGCAAGGTCACATGACTTCACCTCACCACCGCTAAGCTAAAGGCAGCTAATGTTGGGCTATAAAGGAACTACAGCACGGTCACATGACTTCACCTCACCACCGCTAAGCTAAAGGCGGCTAATGTTGGGCTATAAAGGAACTACAGCACGGTCACATGACTTCACGTCACCACCGCTAAGCTAAAGGCAGCTAATGTCGGGCGTGATGACGTTTAGTCGTCTCATTTAGACACTTGTTAGCAACCTCCATGTTGAATTTCACCAGTGGGGTATTAACTGACGTATTTCTTGTCGTAGAACATAATCTTAAAATCTCTAATAACCAAAAACATGATCAAACAAACCATTGACTTCCAGACAAGGGAACAGGAAGTGCTTAAATGCTGACTAATTTCCGGGTTTAGGAATGATTCCTGCACCAATACACTCTCATACCATCAAAAATTACAGCCAAGCACCTTAAACACGAGATGCTGCATTTCCAATAATGCACTTTTGAATGTATTGAATTAATCCCTATTATAAGTTACATATATCAAACTCTACACCTCAAGTTTGTACATCTTTTCAGATTTTAAGTATTTATTCAATCGTGTTGCAACAAGTAGGTTGTACATTGGACGTGTTATTTACCATCAAAATAAGCACTGAGACTCCGCCAGCTTAAGGTGTCTTATTTTTTACAGTGTGCTCTCCATTGTGCTTTGCCGCCACACATAAAAAGTTTCTCTGCTTCAATTTGTGCCGATCTAACTTTGGATCAGGGGGAAATATGTTCCTTCTCCACGGTGATCCGTCTTCAAAGTGGGGGCCGGGGGGGGGGGGGGGGGTGATAAGTGTTGGGGATGCAGTACATTTGAATACAATGACATAAAATAAAGCTGCTTGTCATGCTCGGCGGTTCTGCTCCTGCGGGCCTTTCCCTTTCTGCCTAAAGCTGCTCGACACAGTTCCGGATTTACCAAATCCTCCGAAGACGAAACGAACCCTGTCGCTTCATTGTGTGAGAGCTGCCGTCAAACAACCCCCCGACACTCCCTCCTTTTCCCCCTCAGTGAAGATGGGGGGAGGACAGGCAGGAAGTCAGGTTGCAGTTTGAGCTTTTAAGCATTTGGGAATTGGTTTCAATTAAATGCGACGGCGTAAAAAACGAAAGATTCAATTTAAAGTAGCGGGGGTCTCTGGGGGTCACCTGGTCGAGAGTGCATTGGAAACGACAGTGAGAAAGAAAGAGAGAGGGGGGATAAAGAGATAGGAAGCAGGGCGAGATAATTATGTGAAAACCTGCCATGTTACGAGGAAATAAGGGAAATTAAAGTATTATAATTAGTGTTGTCTGTGTTTTGTTCAAGTGATCTGTATCTCCAACTGGGAACAATTCTAAAAGGCTTAATGCGGAAATAGTTTTATAATTGTTCTCCTCTTGGTTAAACAGTCAGCTTTATCCCCTCGTGAAATCGTCCCTGATGGTATGAAGATTATGATAATAACTTTGAAAAGAAAATGACTTGATAACCTTTCCTTGGTTTGGAAAAAACCAACATCTGGTTAAACGTGCCACAGAGGTACAGGGAGAAATACATTTAAATATGTGTATACAATTCAAGGTTAAAAAATAAAGACAGATACAACATAAATATCACTCAGGGTACAGGAGGGCTGTGTAAAAGATTATCAGACAAAGATTTTAGATTTAAATATGACGAGCAAACAGTTGAGAAAGAAAATTCTCAGTTTCATTTTGATGGCTATAATACAAATATACAAGAAAACCATTAAAGGACATTTCATTTAATTTGTAATCAACATTTAAAGACACTTTGGGTTTTCTGTGGGCACAACATGTTGTTTTCTTAAAGACAACATCATGGTTCACCCAGAACACAGTGTCTAATTGGCTGACTGTACTTTACTGAATACATATCATGGTTTAATGAAGGAGACTTAATACTACAGATGTTGACGCTTACATGACATTCGGAAACTATTCGCTGAGATAATAAAAGTAGAGAAATGTTTAGGCGACTTTACAGGTTGTCACTTGATCTAAACAAACTCAAACTTCTGACAGGAATTTATAAACATTGCATACGCTCTAAATATCTATTTCTAAGTCAAGTTTGAAACAATAAATTCTAAAATATCCCAAAACAAAAAAAAAGTCTGTGCTTCCTACTGTCCTCTTCGTCCATATGATATAAATGAATATTGTAAAGGGGCATAACTTAAACAAATTTGAAAACTTGCGGCGCATTTCGAATAAAAATAGAAGCTGGCACGTTCTTCCTGTATTTCGCCCGTACGCAAGTTTCTTACATGAGTCCTATTGAACATTTAAAAAACGAGGTTTGGTAGGTCTTCACAGTGTGTACAGAATATCAGTATGACAATACGACACCCTCTGTCCTTAGACCCTCTGTCCTTAGACCCTCTGTCCTCAGACCCTCACATCGTACAAGGAAACACTTCCAGAGAAAACCCACAGTTTAAGGGAACATGGGAGAAACCTCAGGGAGAGCAACAGAGGAGGGATCCCTCTCCCAGGACGGACAGACGTGCAATAGATGCCGTGTGGAAATTGAAAAGATAATACATTTGCAACATAGGTAGTCCAGATGTTTGGAAATGCATGTGTGTATAATAGGAAGATGAATCCACGAGGATATCCATCCAGGACCGATGATCCAGGACCACAGCCACGACTCAAGATCCAGCGCTCGCGATCCAGGACACAGGACCGCAGGATCATTCATGACTCCGGATCCCGGCGTATATAGACACCAAAAAGAAAGACATTTGGGGAAGCTGGGTTAATCGGAACATGAGTGTACACGGGTACAGACAGAGAGAAGGAAGAAGTGAGATGTCCCCCGACAAACTAAGCCTATATCAGCACAACTAGGGGCTGAATCTAATCAGCCCTAACTATAAGCTTTATCACAAAGGAAGGTCTTAAGCGCACTCTTAAAAACGGATAGGGTGTCTTGACTCTCCGTATAATTAAACTTTCCTATAGGTGCTTTTAAAAAGTCTCCACCTCTGTAATGTTCATACAGCCCGTCCACCAAACAATATTATTTGCGTGGCTCCACCTCCGCACGAAGAACAAAGATTCAACACTTTATCAAATGCCCTTCTTAAGTCGTTCAGTTGGCGTTTCCTATCGTCAAGGGAATTTGAATGATTTCAAGGTAACTATGGTAACAATAAGCCCACACAAGACAAGTAGCGCGTTATTCTGATTAATAAAGGAGGATCGGCATAGGGTGAACTTCCCATGTTCTTATCGGCCCTATGTTTGGTAGAAAGGTTCAAACAGCATCTGAACATCAGACGGTTTGTTCGTGATGTCTTTTCTTTGTGGTCTTCTCGACTCTCTGTATAAAGAAACTGTCCTGGGTGCTTTTAAAAAGTCCTGCCAATTTAATCTCATTTGAGTCTGCGAGGCGGACGGAGGCTGGGGTCGTGGAGGATGTTCAGGAGAAGGAGCTTGAATCAGACCCAGGTGGCTTCACGGTGAAGTGAGCCGACAGCCAAACGCAGGCACAGAGTAATTAAAGGTGTTTCTAAAGGGGCCGTTAAGTAACGCTTCCCATCCGGACTGGAGGAGCGCCAACACGATAGTTGGCATCACATCTTAAAACTCTTTTATTTGTTCCTGCGCAGGATAAACAAACGGGAGGCTTTCGAAAAGCTGACAGGACCTCAGGATTCTAAAAATACTCTGCGGTTTAATTAGAGGCCGCTGATGACCTGGGTGAGCATTCGGGGGGGGTAAACAGCCGCTTTCATGCCTCGTGCCTTTGTTGTGTTGTTTAGATGCCGAGCCGCCTTTCTCCCAGGTAACCGCTCACTGCACACATAAAAAAGGCTTCTGGGGAAGGGCACGGCTGCTGTTCATCTGCCAGCAATTAGCACGGCGAGCGTTCCTGCTCCGGCCCGCGTTTCGGCGAGACTCAATCAGCGACGCATTAGCAACATGAAGGTGACGGGAGAATGCAAAGCGGTGCAAGAAACAAACATGACAACAGAAAGGAGATGAGCGGAGGAAACAAGATGTTGAGAGAAACTAATCAGCCTCCACGCAGATGTGCTTACAGTGAGGATGATTAGCTGCAATCTCTGGAGGTACGTCACGTTGAAAGACGAAGGGGATGATAGGTGGTGTCGTATCCATCGATGGAAATTAATCCTCAGCAAACATGTATTCCAGGGATAAAGAGGATAATAAACATAGAAGCAGTGCTTCAGGTCAGAGTACGTCTATATATAAACGTTATAGACGTCTTGTTTCATGAGTGTTTAAAGCGGCCGTGATTTACATTTGTTATTGTAGAAACGTATCCGATGTTTAATGTGGAAAGGGGTCGCTCGGAGAGGTGAATCTAAAGAGGATTACCCACCGCTCCCCTCGGATTTACGGAGGGTTTTAGTGCATGTCTGTCTGTCCTACAACTCCGTTCCTGAAACTAACATGTAAACATCTGCTTTACACATTCCTGCTTGTGGAGCATAAACAGCTAGATCTGAAATTGGACGCACACAACTATCCATGCATTTTCCAAAACACGTCTTTGTTGCATCCAACCATTTCAAGAGTGTTTAAAGCCGCAGCAGGATTTAACATTTATTAGAATAATATTCAGATTTAATGAGCTTTTGAAGTGAATATCTGTCAGTCCAGCAACGTCACCGCTCCGGTTGACTCACCGCCCTCGTAATTCTCGACGAGTAAGACGTAATGTGCCACTTTGTACTCCCTTCTTAGCAGCAGACAGGGATATACAAAAGGATGTACAGAAATACTTTTTTTGGAAACATATGAGAATGAAGAAGGTGATTGAAGATGAGAAATGATTGTGTATGTGTGTATGAATGTAAATGTATGTAGGAATAACTTGCATAATGATTTAAAGGACAATCATTGATCAAGTAAGGGGTGGGAATTAATTAGCATGTGCTTCCTCCTACTCCCTTTCGGACACATATGAATTTATTATTATTATTATATGAAGACTTTTTTAGTTTTCTTTGTTGAAAATACAAATTATTACCATGAATGTGGATAAATACTGAATTATAACAATACGGTATTCTGTTTTTCACATTTGTATTTTTTAATCTGTTCGAAAGAAAGACTGGAAAGAAAGACAGGAAGCAGTAACAGAGAAACGGTGTGAACGTCGTGGAGCGTTGGGAGCTCAGAGAGATCTGAATATGGACCAACCTACGGACTAATGAACCATCACGTTGCTCTGTAACTGCTTTGTGAGGAACTAAGCTGACACAACAACACATCACGGGGTTCTGTTATCGACTACATGGCCTTAGTGTGTGTACAACTCGATGAGTGAGCGTTAGAAAACAACCCTGAAGGATGAACTCGTGGTTTATGATTGGCTCGCAGCTCTTCTCATGACTCTAGTGCTGGGGAGTTCTAGGTTAGACTCGTTCTTTTTTAAACACAAAGATGCCGCTGGAAGCTGGAGCTGATGTCGTACAATACTGAAGGAGTATTGAAAGGCATGGCCAAGGGAAACAGAAGGTTACAAATGGAAGCAAGTACAAGTATGCAAGGGAACTGTCTTGGGTCTGCATGTTTAACTAACTCTTAGACTGGAAGTAAACATGTTTGCCTCGGATGAAGACACGCCTACACTCCAAAAAAAGAGGCAGAACCTTAACAATAAAATGGAAGACGATCCAGAGACCTACGGCCTACTGAAAGGATTCCTCAGGTAGAAAATTACATTTTAAAGGTCCCATGTCATGCGAGTAAACCTCCAACACAGAGAAGACCTGTCTCTGCTGCCCCAGAACGCCTCGTTGGACATTTCTCTTTGTCCATTTGTGTCTTCCGGGAACCAAAATGGACCAATCCACGAACTTTAGCGTACAAGTTCAACTAACAGGGCGTCCCATTGACTTGCAGAGAGCTGCCTGGTTGGTAACAGACGAGTTGGGATGGTGGAGAAATGCTCTCCCATTCTCACAGCGTTATTCTCACAGCCTTTTTCTTACTCAATATCAAGCCACACTTATTGTTTTGACTTCGGCTGTGAGTGTGTGTGTGCTCAGGATGAGTTTCGCTTGTTCTCGCTGTATCGCCGACCCGGAAACCACACCAGTAAGCCAGCTCACTGAGCAGCGAGCCTCGCAACGTCCCGACCAATCAGAGCACACTGGGCTCACAGGGAGGGGGGGGCGGAGCTCCAACAAGCCGTGTAGGACAGAGAGTGAATACACACACTATACAGAGGTGCTGTGAGAAACCAATGTGAGTTTGGAAAATTGAACAATGTGAATCTATTCTAGTCGACCTCAACGATGGAATTATGATCAGTAGAAATGGCGATGACACGGGACCTTTAATATCGAAATGTGTTACGTTTGAATATGCTAATCTATGTAAACAGTAAAGGAATCAGCTCAAAAGTAACTTGACATTAACCAACTCTGCAAAATAAAGCCTTTAAAAATGGAATGAAAGTTATTAGTCCAGCGTCGAATGAGCTGTGAAACTATTAAAGCAACATTGCTAATGTAAGAGCTGGAGTACACACACTTTTAAAATGGTCCTACTCTAAAACCCTTCAATTAATCAATTCATAAAATAAAAAGATATGTAATGGTGGTGATTTGTATGTGGCTTGCCAAATATTTATTTACCATTTATGCTTTCGGATTGAAGTCAAAGTCAACTTTATCGTCAATCCTTCAGTTTGTGTGTACAGAGGGATCGGAATACCGTTTTCGCACAATCCAGAATATAAAAACCAAGATATATAAAAACATGTATTAAATAAGGCATGGTTCTTTGTCTTTCTGTGTTATACAAGTGTTTCTCTAAACGTGTATGGACAACTCAAGCAATACAAAGATATAAATTGGATGCCAAAATACGTTCCCGCTGTAATGTCCCTTTAATTCTCACCTCCTCCTCCTCCTCCTCTCAAGTGGCTTCCTGACAGAAGGAGAACGAGCATCACACGCTAAAGAAAGCACTCTGACGGAGCGTGAGCGAAGGTGCTGAACTTCCTGTTTGCTCTCCTGACGGCCGTGTCAGAAACAGGATGTCGAATCAGGGCCTCGTGCCTCGTTTCCCCGACTACACTTTCCCTCTCTACTGTCTCCTCTCTACTGTCTCCTCTCTGCTGTCTCCTCTCTACTGTCTCCTCTCTACTGTCTCCTCTCTGCTGTCTCCTCTCTGCTGTCTCCTCTCTACTGTCTCCTCTCTGCTGTCTCCTCTCTACTGTCTCCTCTCTACTGTCTCCTCTCTACTGTCTCCTCTCTGCTGTCTCCTCTCTGCTGTCTCCTCTCTGCTGTCTCCTCTCTGCTGTCTCCTCTCTGCTGTCTCCTCTCTACTGTCTCCTCTCTGCTGTCTCCTCTCTACTGTCTCCTCTCTGCTGTCTCCTCTCTACTGTCTCCTCTCTGCTGTCTCCTCTCTGCTGTCTCCTCTCTACTGTCTCCTCTCTACTGTCTCCTCTCTACTGTCTCCTCTCTGCTGTCTCCTCTCTGCTGTCTCCTCTCTACTGTCTCCTCTCTGCTGTCTCCTCTCTACTGTCTCCTCTCTGCTGTCTCCTCTCTACTGTCTCCCTCTCTGCTGTCTCCTCTCTACTGTCTCCTCTCTACTGTCTCCTCTCTACTGTCTCCTCTCTGCTGTCTCCTCTCTGCTGTCTCCTCTCTACTGTCTCCTCTCTGCTGTCTCCTCTCTACTGTCTCCTCTCTGCTGTCTCCTCTCTACTGTCTCCTCTCTGCTGTCTCCTCTCTACTGTCTCCTCTCTACTGTCTCCTCTCTACTGTCTCCTCTACTTCTCTCTGCTGTCTCCTCTCTGCTGTCTCCTCTCTGCTGTCTCCTCTCTGCTGTGTGCCGAGGAGGAGACGAGGCCTTGAATTCCAAACGACGACTACACTCTCCTACTGCCGGACGGGGGTAACTCAGCGAAGACAGCGTGTTTACAGAACGATATTATCTGCAAGCGGGAAACTCCGTGGACGAGACGGAGTGCAAGAAGAAGAAGAAGAAGAAGAAGTGCGTCCAATGGGATGAGCTGAATACAATTAGCACAGGGTTACGTATGACGGGTTACATGTAACGAGATAATCAGGGTACAAACAAAAAACTGTGTTCGATTACAATTACATAAACAAATAAGTAATCAGATTACTGTGCCATTTAAATAAAAGTGCTACGACTACTACTTTGATTCTTCATTCCTTTCTTTGGTTTTTTAGTGTTGTACGTGGACACCTGGTTTATTGAAATATGTTTAAGCTTAAACAGGATAACTGGTACTACATTTTCTTTTAGTGAAATATCTTCGTTTCTTCTTTTCTAAGGCGACATCGTTACACTTAATATTTTACTAATTTCAACAATAAGGGGGGGGGGGGGTTACCTTGGTTGCTGATTGGCTAATGGCTACACAAGACAAAACATCGTTATGACATCATCAAGCGGCCAAAATCTGATCAGCTCGTTTTCAGACAGGTTTTTATAGAAATGGATCAAAAAGAGAGAGAATCTTTGTTCCTGAAACTTTCAGAGTCTCTTTCCACAGAGGGGACACATGTTGATGTAGAAGAGACATGGAGAAGAGGGGACACATGTTGATGTAGAAGAGACATGAAGAAGAGGGGACACATGTTGATGTAGAAGAGACATGGAGAAGAGGGGACACATGTTGATGTAGAAGAGACATGGAGAAGAGGGGACACATGCTGATGTAGAAGAGACATGAAGAAGAGGGGACACATGTTGATGTAGAAGAGACATGGAGAAGAGGGGACACATGTTGATGTAGAAGAGACATGGAGAAGAGGGGACAGTGATGTAGAGAGAATGGAGAAGAGGGGACACATGTTGATGTAGAAGAGACATGAAGAAGAGGGGACACATGTTGATGTAGAAGAGACATGAAGAAGAGGGGACACATGCTGATGTAGAAGAGACATGAAGAAGAGGGGACACATGTTGATGTAGAAGAGACATGAAGAAGAGGGGACACATGTTGATGTAGAAGAGACATGGAGAAGAGGGGACACATGTTGATGTAGAAGAAGAGGGGACACATGTTGATGTAGAAGAGACATGAAGAAGAGGGGACACATGTTGATGTAGAAGAGACATGAAGAAGAGGGGACACATGTTTGATGTAGAAGAGACATGAAGAAGAGGGGACACATGTTGATGTAGAAGAGACATGGAGAAGAGGGGACACATGTTGATGTAGAAGAGACATGGAGAAGAGGGGACACATGTTGATGTAGAAGAGACATGGAGAAGAGGGGACACATGTTGATGTAGAAGAGACATGAAGAAGAGGGGACACATGTTGATGTAGAAGAGACATGAAGAAGAGGGGACACATGTTGATGTAGAAGAGACATGAAGAAGAGGGGACACATGTTGATGTAGAAGAGACATGGAGAAGAGGGGACACATGTTGATGTAGAAGAGACATGAAGAAGAGGGGACACATGTTGATGTAGAAGAGACATGAAGAAGAGGGGACACATGTTGATGTAGAAGAGACATGAAGAAGAGGGGACACATGTTGATGTAGAAGAGACATGAAGAAGAGGGGACACATGTTGATGTAGAAGAGACATGGAGAAGAGGGGACACATGTTGATGTAGAAGAAGAGGGGACACATGTTGATGTAGAAGAGACATGAAGAAGAGGGGACACATGTTGATGTAGAAGAGACATGAAGAAGAGGGGACACATGTTGATGTAGAAGAGACATGAAGAAGAGGGGACACATGTTGATGTAGAAGAGACATGGAGAAGAGGGGACACATGTTGATGTAGAAGAGACATGGAGAAGAGGGGACACATGTTGATGTAGAAGAGACATGGAGAAGAGGGGACACATGTTGATGTAGAAGAGACATGAAGAAGAGGGGACACATGTTGATGTAGAAGAGACATGAAGAAGAGGGGACACATGTTGATGTAGAAGAGACATGAAGAAGAGGGGACACATGTTGATGTAGAAGAGACATGGAGAAGAGGGGACACATGTTGATGTAGAAGAGACATGAAGAAGAGGGGACACATGTTGATGTAGAAGAGACATGAAGAAGAGGGGACACATGTTGATGTAGAAGAGACATGACGAAGAGGGGACACATTTTGATGTAGAAGAGACGTGAAGAAGAGGGGACACATGTTGATGTAGAAGAGACATGGAGAAGAGGGGACACATTTTGATGTAGTAGAGACATGAAGAAGAGGGGACACATGTTGATGTAGAAGAGACATGGAGAAGAGGGGACACATGTTGATGTAGAAGAGACATGAAGAAGAGGGGACACATGTTGATGTAGAAGAGACATGGAGAAGAGGGGACACATGTTGATGTAGAAGAGACATGAAGAAGAGGGGACACATGTTGATGTAGAAGAGACATGGAGAAGAGGGGACACATGTTGATGTAGAAGAGACATGAAGAAGAGGGGACACATGTTGATGTAGAAGAGACATGAAGAAGAGGGGACACATGTTGATGTAGCAGAGACATGAAGAAGAGGATTTTGCATAATAAATGACCTTTAAGTCAAAAACATATTATCGTTATTTATGTTCTCTTGTTTTTATTTGATATTGATTTAATCCAAAAGTAACGGAAACAAATCATTACTGTTCTGTTCTGATACTCAGATGAGATGTAACACGTTCTAAGTGACCCCTGATTTAAAGTGTCCTCTCCCAGCTTCTCTCCATCACCTCGTTCCCCCTATACAGTTTGAACCTCCTTTCTCTCTTCCTCCTTTTCTCCTTTTCCTTTGCTTTTGTCTAGAATGGAGAACAGGACAGCTAGTAATTGAAGATCATTGTCTCTCCTCGGGCGCTCAGGATTTGCAACGTCTCGTCTCCACCAGCCCTATTTCTTCGGCCCTCTCTTTTTGTCTTCTTCTTCTTCTTCTTCTTCTTCTTCTTCTTCTTCTTCTTCTTCTTCTTCTTCTTCTTCTTCTTCTTCCATAAACTCCACGAGGCCTTTTTGAAATTGGATGTCCATTCGAGACGGACCAGGAGCACCCGTCGTGTTTATGCTGCCTTCCTCCCATCAATGTTCTCTTTTCTCCACTTCTCTTCCGAGCGTTCTCTCCTCCTATCTCCGTGTGAATTATCTCCCCTCAGTCCAGCTCGGACAGCAGCTCCACTTTCCTTTTGACGGAGCTTAAATATATAAAAAAAAAAAAAAAAAACCCTCTGTCGTTCGGAGCTGGGAGGAAAGAGACGCCGAGGAGATCGAGATCGGGCAGACAGTGTTCCTGATTCCCCGCTGAAGAACAGGACGCTCCGACCTCGTTCTTCCCGCAACACGAAGACGAGAATCCACTTGGTGTCGAGCTGAAATCAATCATGTCAGTTGTACTTGTTATGAAACATTAGAACTCTCTAAACACGTCGGGGAAGGTTGCGTTAAACTAGAATTGCAACCCGCTGACAAGAAACCCTTTTTCTTTGATCGTGACTCCATAATTACTTTCTGGTACTTCATTACTTTCGCTGCGACAGGAACACGAGGCGATTGATTTCATGGACATCATCAATGAATCAGTGCAGAGTCCGAAAGCCCACAACGTGACTCAGCATTTTTACAACGTCTATCGACTTCCTAGACATTTTTTAAACGTAGTTTGGGTATAAGCCTGACATAAGGGCTGGGGCTAAAAGCGCTTCCTCATCATTGAACACACCAACGTCAGGAAATCAATGTCCCCACTTTGGACACGGGAACATCGAGAAGGCATTGGGACGCACCGTTGGCTTTTGCAGAGGTTTGCAATGTCTGATCGCCATTGTAGTTTTAAAAAGGTCTTGGATGGTTGGGATACGACTGCAACCACGGAGTCTTTCTGCACAGAGGTTCTTTGAGAACATGGTTTCTTTGCAAAGATGTATTCATCGTCTTGTGATTCATTATTTGTCTGCCCCTTTTTTATTTGAGACTTAAAGGTCCCCTATTATCCTGATTTTCATCAATATATCCCAGGTCTCAGATATATCCAGAGCCTGTCTCTGATTGGCTGAAACACCAAACAGATCATTGCAGCATTACCCACAATCCACTCTGTTTCAGCCCTGTTTCCAAAGTGCTGATTCTCTGTCTGTTACTTTAGATGAAGATAAGGAGCCCCTCCCCACGCCCCTCTGAGAGAGACTTGGTTACAAAGAACTCAATGGTGCTCTAGAGGAGATTCAGGTGATAATGGGGGGGGGGGGGGGGGGGGTTACCTTGGTTGCTGATTGGCTAATGGTTACTCAAGCCAAAATATCGTTATGACATCACAAAGTGGCCAAAATCTGATCAGCTCATTTTCAGACAGGTTTTTATAGAAATGGATCAAAAAGAGAGAAAATCTTTGTTCCTGAAACTTTCAGAGTCTCTTTCCACAGAGGGGACACATGTTGATGTAGAAGAGACATGGAGAAGAGGGGACACATGTTGATGAAGAAGAGACATGAAGAAGAGGGGACACATGTTGATGTAGAAGAGACATGAAGAAGAGGGGACACATGTTGATGTAGAAGAGACATGAAGAAGAGGGGACACATGTTGATGTAGAAGAGACATGAAGAAGAGGGGACACACGTTGATGTAGAAGAGACATGAAGAAGAGGGGACACATGTTGATGTAGAAGAGACATGAAGAAGAGAGGACACATGTTGATGTAGAAGAGACATGGAGAAGAGGGGACACATGTTGATGAAGAAGAGACATGAAGAAGAGGGGACACATGTTGATGTAGAAGAGACATGAAGAAGAGGGGACACATGTTGATGTAGAAGAGACATGAAGAAGAGGGGACACATGTTGATGTAGAAGAGACATGAAGAAGAGGGGACACACGTTGATGTAGAAGAGACATGAAGAAGAGGGGACACATGTTGATGTAGAAGAGACATGAAGAAGAGAGGACACATGTTGATGTAGAAGAGACATGGAGAAGAGGGGACACATGTTGATGTAGAAGAGACATGAAGAAGAGAGGACACATGTTGATGTAGAAGAGACATGGAGAAGAGGGGACACATGTTGATGTAGAAGAGACATGAAGAAGAGGGGACACATGTTGATGTATCTTTGTCAGGTCCGCTTGATTTCCTCTTCTGGGCGCTCCAGAGGGGCGGAGTCTCTCCGGAGGGGCGGAGTCTCTGCGGATGACCTCATCCCGACACATCCCTCAATCCATTAGAAATGTGTCCTCTTTTAAAGCCGGCCTGCGTCCGCCCCTGAAACCATGACATACTGTATATTGGCTTACACTATATATTGAGCGAACCCGCTCCCATCATCAACATGACTGGCACTTTATTGCAGCATGAAATTAAAAGCATCGTGTTTTATGGCGGAGGAACATCGCTCTCCGGATGATGTCAGAGCCGTAATAAAGCGGCCGGGATAATGCAGGACTCAGCGATCCGAGCACTGAGGAATTAGCTTGCCTCTCTCCTTCACTGTTATTGATCACCTGACTTCCGTATACATTTCCACATAATAGGCAGCGCTGACTTAATTAGTCAAAAGAGAAGCTGGGTAATTACATGTCACTTTAACAATGTGTTTTATTGCCTACAAGCTCTGGTGGTACCGAGCGAATCTAATGGTGGATTTAATGCAAAGTGGACTGGGAGGGAGGGATAGAGAGGGAAGGATAGGATGTGTACAGAAGGGGGAAGATGGAGGACACGGCGTGTTGTTTTTGCCGTAAACCAAAGACTATAATAGCTCACATGGCAAATTAAGAAAACGGTTAAATTATTCCCTCAGTATTCTTGTTTTAGGGGGCGGTGGTGGCGAAGTCGATAGGGACTTGGCTTGGCAACTGGAAGGTCACCAGTTCAAGTCCCGGAAAGACCAAGTGCTACCGAGGTGTCCCTGAGCAAGGCACCGTTCCCCACACTGCTCCCCGGGCGCCGTTCAAAATGGGTCAAATGCAGAGAAACAATTTCCCCACGAGGATTAATAAAAGTCCATCCATCCATCCATCTTTATTCTCCAATCGTCTCTCTTTGGTCGTTCTTCTCCTCGACGTAACGCTACTGGACACACACGTCCAATATTTAAAAGCCATCATTTATTAAGAGGCTTTTATTGTGAAAATGATGGATGCTGGAGAACTTTTATTTTGAAAATGCTGGATGCAGTGTTGAGTTTCATCCATTGCAGCGTAACGGGGTTTACGGGGAAAGTATTACATGGGTGCTGTGGATGTTATTCTGACTCTATGAAGACACGCTGCTAAATGATTGAGGAAATGTTAAGATGCCATTAACTGTGGATGTTAGAAATACAGATCTCTATTATAAGAAGGGATAAAGGCCTTTTCTCCACGATTCCCTCATCTAATGTATTTTTATATTTTTAACTGCATATCAAGTAGTTGTTAATAGCTGACATGCTGTGAGACATTAAGACGCCTATTGTTCTGCAAATACTTCGTCCAGTGACACTTTAACAATCTAAACTGAACGAGGGAAAAGGCCCTTTTTTAGGCCCATTTCCATCCATTCAGGAAATGCTCAGCCGGATTCATTCCTGTTTGTAAACACGTGTTTTAACTTGGCCATAATGGCATACATATATATATTTAAAACAATAATATTAGCATCTTATACATTGCTGTCGTGCCGGTGAATGAGTCAGTCAACCCTTCGATGCATAAGTGGGTCTTCTTGGACCCGGTGAGGTGGTTTCTTGAAGTATCTTTGTAATTACATTTTGTCATCATTTCATATTCCAGCTGTTCCTCAAAAGACATGTTTTGGATTATCGTGCCGTTCACATTTTAAATTTACATTTTAAGAAATTGTAGTTTTTGTGTTTCTACCCCGAGCTTCCATACGTGGGTCAAAAAGGACCGGCATGCATTTCCTATGGGATTTCGTTTTATTTCAAAATGTAAAAACAATTCTAAAATTATAAATAGTGAAAAATTAAATATAAAATATTGAACCAAAATATAATGCTAAATATTATAAAAGTGATTTTTCTTAACCGAAATGATAAAAATGGCATAAAAAAAAATATTATAATACAGGTCCTTTTTGAACCACTTATGGAAGAGTAGGGTCCAGTCACTCTAAGGCAGGGGTTCTCAACTGGTGGGTGAATTTTTTTTTGGGGGGGAAAGAAATCAAACTTTTATTTTGAAGGCCCAATTTTCTAACGCTGTACATGCAGTAGGCGTTGGACTGGAAGTACCGGAGACCAGGGCTGAAGTCGAAAAGTCCATTTAGCTTAGGAACCTTCCTAATGGAGTGAAATGACCCGGAAGTCCCTCAGTGGCAGCCATGATAAGTGCCGTTCGAATTCTCTAGAATGATGAGAATGATAGGAAAGGAGGTTTCAAACTTCCTTTATCACCTCCTATAGCTTAGGAACCACTGGACCTCCCTAACCGGCAGGAGAAGCTAAAATGCTGCCCCACAATGCCTTGCAGCCGCAGCATTTGCCGTCACTCAACAGTCGGCCGTTCACGGAAACAACCGATTATGACGGAGAAATTATATCATGAAAGTTACGGTGCTTATTAAGCTTTTTAAAACATAGGTGGTAAGTTGCCAAAGTGCTTTGTTTTGAACGTTCATCAGTATTATAATCAAAAAGAGAAATATGAACGTTAGTTTTCACTGAAATTATCAAATAAAGTCAACATCTCACAGTCTTTACTGAGCTGTGTGGGGTTTGTTCAACTTTTAAAAGATGTTTGAATGGTGATATACACAGTGATAGATGTTAAGGACTAACGTTTATAATAAATACATCTGTATTGATTTTAAGATCTTTAGTTCATACAATCATACGTATTGGGATCATTGGTATTAATGTGGACCGGAGGGAGAGGGTGACGAGCAGAAGTTTCACTTTCCTTTTTTATTTCAATTCCAACTTTGGTCCTGAAGAATATGTTTCTCTGTTGTCCCCGTTCATAAAGCAAAGCAGCAGCATCAGAGCACGGTGCAGAGTCTCTGGATGAGTTCACAGTAGTCCCTCGTTCTTATTGAACATCCATGTTGTAGTCCGCTGTATAGAAAACTGTGGTTTCCATAGTTACCCCACAGCAGCAGACGCACACAATGACGTCCGCTGGCGCATCATAAACACGTCGGATAGTGAAAGTGCAGTCTGATTCTCTAAAGTACCGCAGTCTCTTCTCCTAAGTCCTTTTGAATTCTCCTATCCACTATCCCTTAACCCCGTGACGTTTCACTCAGAGGTCAAGGAATAGACGATAGGGTTAGAACTTAGGAGCTGATCTTTGGACTATTCGACTGCAGACCAGTAGTCACGTAGTGATCATCTTCTCAATAAAACATCTTTGCTGATGTTTTTTCGAGTCTTCTGGCCAATCAGAATCAAGATTGTTGCCGGAAGTCCCCACGGAGAATAACTTTGCGGTAGAACTATTCTTTATACATCCATGGGTACAACTTCAGATCGAAATGAACACGTAATGAAATATGACCCCCGGTCTGATGATTGACAGGTCACAGAACAATGGGAGCTATCTCCCCTTACCCACAATCTAAAGTAAGTCACAGACTATCTCCTCTTTGCTCTTCTCTCTGTGAGGAGCAGCAAGCTATCAGAACTAAGTGAAAAACAAACAATGGCATAAAATATTATTAATATGTCGGGTAATAATAGATTTATTTATTTTCTTTATGTTTATGTTAGTATCTCTAAAAATCTCCTGGGGGACAATCCCCCAGACCCCCTGCTGGGCTTGGGTTTTCAGCATGTGTGTCTTTTTTTACAGTTCAGCTTTGATTCCATCATCTCATAAACCTTTTTTAAAAGCATACTTTAGTTCTGTGAAGGGATATAAGCACTGTACTTCACTTTAATTATTATTGTATGCTGAAAAGCGTATATATTACAGCACGATTTTTTGTTGAATAGATTTGAGTGCTTCAAAATGTTGGGTCGCGATTTATTGACCAGGTAAAAAGTGGGTCCTGAGGCCTGACCAGTTGCTCTAAGGGCATCTAAGGGTTAAACACCATGTGCATCAAAAATAACGAACCTGTCAGACTTCATCTTTTAATAAAACGTCTCGGAAATGATGAATCTGAAATAAGTGTATTTGATGGAATGCAATCCAAATGTAAACAGAATCCATTGATAGTGTAGAAGCTGATTGAACACAAACATCCCTCACAAAGCATTCCTAATAAGCGCCTAAATGTTGACAACCCCAAATGAGACTGTTGGGAGCCACTGGGAAACTGCATGTGCTTGTTTTGGGGAAATGTCGAACATCTTTTAAGGTATTTAATTCCAATTGGTGTTCATTTAATAAAGGACATCACTCGAGTGGGCATTGTTGCATGTTTTGGACAGGAGGTAAGTCATGGAGGTTCAGGCTGAGAAACACATCCTAACATTAGCTTGAATTTTAAAAGGAGGTCAATTTGACATCAAAACCACAAAAGTGTGAAATGAAACAGAGAGCTGAAGATCTAACAGGGACGGTTCTCCTCCGCCCCCCCGCCCTCTTCCTCTTTGACAGGAGTTGATTTGATTGCCCTTGATTTTTTTTTCCCTCCGTACAACATGTTAAATCTGTATTTCTGGGGCAAGACCAGGAGGAATTAGGTTTAAAAAAGGACTCACTCCATATTCCAAATCTCATTCCTCCATCACTTCCTTCACAGACTTGCAGCAGGTCTCAGAGTCCGCTCACTCCAAAGCTTCTTTTTTTTAGGAGACGCTCCATTTATTCGTCAGTCCTGTCTGTCAGGAAGTTTTTTAATGAGCTCGTCGACCTGGTCGGCGTTTTGGAGACGGATTAGACTCCATATTTTAACTGCAGTCGCAGCGGAGGGTGAAAGTCACCAAAATGTCTTCCTTTTTTTTGTTATGCTGATGCAACGAATTGATTCAGTTTACATACATTAACATACATTAAGGCGCCCGAAGTGCCAGCGTCGGTGAAGAGACGGTCGTTTGAGGAAGCTGCTCACTTTAGTTTCTACTTCCAAATTGAAAAAGTTTGAACTCCTTTGAGTTTAATTTATTTTTCTCTTCTGGCGTTTCAACTTGTCGATGGTTCCTGTCATGTAAGAGCCATTTTCTATCCAACAATTGGGTGTCAGTCGTGCTCGAATGAAAGCTTTGTACCCTTTACTACAGTAGCCTATACTCAAAATGTAAATGCCTGGCGTTTTGAATTCATTTAATTATACAACTTTTGTATTTCACTTTTAACGCAGCATGGCTGGAAAGCCAAGATGTGCAGACATGCAATTACACGTCTGAGATGCTGTTGACTCGAAATTAAAGACACTTTCAGAGAAGTACAACTATAACATGTAATAGAGAAAAAGGTTGTTGTCAAACCCGGACGGGACGTTTTTATTCTCACCAATTAAGACAATATTTTACAGTATAGCACCTAATCCAAATGTATGAACGTGTATTAACCCTAGCCCTGTTGTCTTCGTCCCCCCCTTACTTTGGTGTTCGCCGTCAAATTTGACCGGTCCTGTTTTAACTGCTATTACATGAACACAAAAACCATGAATCACCACATTTAATTTAACACCCTTTCAAACTGTATTGTATCAGAGTACTGGAACACTGCAGTAAAGAACAGACACTGAACATGTATTGCGTGTGCCAGGTGTGATCCATGTGGGGGGAGGGGCACATAAGATGACTTCGAGGCGTGAAGATGGACGGTGTGGCGCAGTGCGCTGTGCAATGATCATCAGATCAAGGGGAAACCCGCCGCTGCTGCGTCTCTAAAGCCGGTGGGTCCTTGGGCGAGACCCTTCACCTGAACTTGCTCCTGTGGGTATTGTCCACAGTATCTGACCATTGCATGTATAAATACAAAATATGTGTAATGTGTATTTGTAAAGCGCTTTGAGCATCTGGAAAGCGCTATAATAAATGTAAGGAATTATTATTATTATTAAGAGCGGGAAATGTATCAAATTATTCTGTGTGTGTGTGTGTGTGTGTGTGTGTGTGTGTGTGTGTGTGTGTGTGTGTGTGTGTGCCAGGTGTTATCCATGTGGGGGGATGGGCACATAAGGGGGGATTCACATCTACAGTAGAGTACGTGTGTGTGTGTGTGTGTGTGTGTGTGTGTGTGTGTGTGTGTGTGTGTGTGTGTGTGTGTGTGTGTGTGTGTGTGTGTGTGTGTGTGTGTGTGTGTGTGTGTGTGTGTGTGTGTGTGTGTGTGTGTGTTTTATCTGATCCGGATGGTTACTAATTCCTTTTCTTTAAGGCGACCTGGAACACCATGGCTGTTACAAAGTTGACTAAATCATCCACAACTCAATGAAGGTGGTGATCAGCATCGTACATGTAGCATGTCTCCTGTGAAGGACGTCATGAAGCCTTGAAGCAGTCGAATGTAAAACTAAAAGTGATGATTGATGAAAGCAGTAAATCAGATTTCACCCGAAGACAGCACGAGGGTTAAATGCATGTGTGCAACAAAAAAAAACTTCAGGTTCATAAAACTTTTCTAATCTGATCACAAATGAAAAGAAAGGGTTGATGGACTTCAGAGCCATCAGTGAAGTTATAATAACACGAATATAGCAACAAAAGACACATTACAAAGTGTTCCACAAAGTAAAAGACCGTGATACAGAGGATGCTGTTTCCATAGTAGCAGACAACTGGTATGTCCATCTTCCATGTGTGTATACACTTATTGTTTTGCACAAAGCATCAATAACACAATACAATAACACAATGTGTATGCATTATATAATAAAGAGAGATGTTCTTTGCAGCTTAATCACCGCCACACAATAATAACGCAATTATCTCGTCTGCTATTTACGGATGTTTGATGTTTGTTTTGAACAAATTAGAACATCAGAGATATCTTTGTATGCAAACCTACATCGTGTTGGCAGTTAACGAACACGCAATCACAGCTTTGAGGCGATGCTACACTCATCCAACCTTCTGGATACTTTGTCAACGTGTGGTTTGTGTACTCTGTGTACAAGGATCATTTAATTTGGGACTATGATTCAAGACTAAGGGTTTTCTTGTCAGATGCACAGTAGCTACAGTGAGCTCCAACAACGCAACATATAGGACATAAGACAACATGATAACATAAAAATAGTACGAAATGAAACGGAGGAGACATTAAAATAGAATAGTGCAGGTTGTGTCGCAAGACCAGAGTGCAGAGTACAGTCTGTATACCTGTCAATACAACTATGAGAGTAGTATGGACGCAGTTATCGATGCTCCATGCACTTCTTATGGAGCTCAGCAATCAGTCCTTGAACACGGAAATAATTCTGAATTGTAACGGAGCGTCCACACTACCGCTTCAAAAAAAGCTTGGAGCTGGGCGTGTCTGGCAGCTTGGGGATTTTATTCAAACATGACCAACAACCAATCACATGAATCTCCCGCCCCCGACATACAGAGCAAAAAACCCCGGGGATTTTATGGGAGCAATATATATATATATAAATATATATAAACTCCCCAAACAGGTGAAAACCTACCAGTTTCCCCCACTGTCTCTGCCACCTCCCTCCACGCCTGGTTCCTCCGGTTTGTATCCCGGTAGGTGAAGAGGGTCTGGTCATACAAAACCGGGTGATTCGCTACGGCGATAGTTAGTTTCTCCTCCGACTTTTTTTGAAATATAGAAATGAACGGCGGGATATCTCTCCCAGCTTAGACGCGGTTTGATTGGCTACGGCTTGAGCTGTCAGATTTTCCGAAACGGGATTTGATTGGCTGGCGCTGGCTACTCCGGCGTCTCCGGCGTCAGAAGTTGAACATTCAACTTCTGACGGTGGAGACGGCGGAGACGGACCGCTCTGCTACCCACAATTCAGTTCGGCGAAAAAGCGAGGCAACGTGACGTCACCCCATTGAAAGTGAATGGGCAGATTGGAGTTGTCGACGCTTCCGACGCTGTCGACGCTGTAGTGTGGACGGGCCGTAACACTTCCTGTTCCCTCGTCTGGAAGTCACTGGAACGCTCTTCCCACAACTGTAAAGGAAAGTAAAACTATACTTACCTTCAAAGCCTCTCTTAAAGAGCACCTTCGGGGGAGAGCTTTGCAAACCTGGCCCCGGTAAGGGTACACATCTCAACCGGTCGTCCAATGGACAGCTTCCCCCCCCCATCTATGTATATACTCGCATGTTAGACTCTGTTACTAACGGTATATCTGTAGACTTGGTATGTCTTAAATGTCCGGTTAGGATGTATTAGAATGAAATCTAAAATGAAAATTGTAAATAAGCCATCTGTATGTCTTATAAGTCTTATATGTCTTAAATGATATGATGCATTGGAAATGGGGGACCCTGATGTAAACAAGACGAAAGTCTTTCTCTGGTCTGCATCCCCTTAACAATTGTATGTTTTGAGCTGTACTGTACTGTACCCAATATACAAGCTGTTGATAAACTTTTCAATCAATCAATCAATCAATCAATCAATCAATCAATCAATCAATCAATGTTTCCAACGTTCCACACCTGAAATAAGGTTTTATAGTTGAGAAAAGCGTACTATATTTCCACGTTTTGAACCACAAAATAAAATATGTCAGTCAATACCCCACTGGTGAATGTCTGAAGATCCTATGTGTCAAATAAACTATGACTAATGTAGTTTGCATTTACTCTAACGTTAGCTTTCTACTCCTTCCGATTGCATTTATGCTTCAGAAATCACAAAGTGGTTTTAATAGTTGGTTTTCGTCCCGCTGAACAAAAGGTGTAAGTCTCAGGAACGTGTGTTTCTTCTTTATATCAAAGTCCGATGGAAAACTCCCATTGTTTTCACCGAGGGAACCGGCAGCTGCCAGTCACGCTGCCGTAATCAGTCCTTACACACCTGTTCCCTCGTAGGGAAGTCAATGAACGTTGTTGTGGTTAAAAGCCTGAAATAAGGTTTTTAGTTAATAAAAGCTTACAATATTTTCACGTTTTGAACCACAAAATAAGATATGCCAGTCAATACCCCACTGGTGAATGTCTGAAGCTTATGTGTCAAATAAACAACGACTAATGTAGTTCGTATATAATATAATATGTGGAGTGTCTTCCGCTGAACAAAAGGTGTAAGTGGCATGAACGTGTTTTTGACTTTATGTTAAAGTCGAATGGAAACATCCCATTGCTTTGTACCAAGCGAGCACGGCACCTCTCCATCGAACTGACTTGATGGGTGTCCATGAGACTCACAGCGGATCCGACAGACACGCTTTATTGTTAACTTATGGAAACGTGGCCTTGGCGGCCTCTGACAGCCTTCTGGTTATTATCATGTGTTCAGGTTCATCACATGCTCTGCAGTCTGTGTGGCAGCAACAAGACTCGGGTTCCCTTCGACTTGAAAGGACATTTGGGACAGAAAGGTACACTACTTATTACTGTAAGAGCAGCTGGTAAGTGTCCTTATTACAGCGTATTTCTGGCTTATTCATTAAGGTCACATGGTAAGCTATATCGTGTGTGTTATTGAACTTCAGTTCCCAGAGTCAGAGAGGCCTACGAGTGTCTGTGCTAATTATCCATGGTCTTTGAATTATCAATAGATATATTCATTCAAAGTGAGCTGATGCGTAGGTGAGAGAGGCCCCGTCGTCTTGTTATAGCAGTGTTATGCCTAGTCACATGGTTCGTTAAGACGAATGTATATTTGAGTTAAGTTTCCAGAGAAGAGGCGCTGATTAGATGATAAGCTGTAGGAAGAAAAGTCATACAGACGACACGACTCTGTTTGGACAAGCAGTATTCTGTTTTATCTTCATGTACGTAATTAACCTTTTCATTAATCTTACTTGTTGTCTTATTATGTCACTATCACTATTGTACTTCCTTATTTCTTTTATGTCTTAAGTGTATGTGTCACTGCTGGAGGAGCCAGCAACATGCTCTGTAGCCATCGTACATATGACGATAAAGCTTTTGAATCTTGAATTAAACCATGCCGCAATAACTCTACTTTAGAATAAACGTAAAGATAAATGCCTGACATCGTCTGCGGGTCATATGATCGTTGGTTTATCACCTAAAAGCAGTCAAGTGTTTGCAAATAATATAATACGTTTATTATACGGTTACATGCCACTTTACAGAAGCATGTTGGCCATAAACTACATGTCCCACAATGCACCTCATTTTGTGACATGCGCAATGAAGAGATTGCAATTATTTGCCCTGGACTTCTGCTTTCAGACGAAGGGAATTATGAAGTTATTACCCTATCCGATAATAATCCAATGCAGAGGCAGAAATGTAATATAATATATTTGTATTAGGGCTGTCAAACGATTACAATTTTTTAATCAGATTAATCACAGTTTAAACATTAATTAATCAGATTAATCACCATTCGAACTATGTCCAAAATATGCCCTTTATTTATGTATATTGTTGTGGGAATGGAAAGATAAATGAAAGAAGGCGGATATATCCATTTAACATACAGTATCTATGTTTATTATAACATTTTTCTGTGTGTCAAAATGAAAGACAACCCACACACCTATCAATCATCAAACCGTGGGGTCTTAATTCATTACGTGTTGATTTCTATCAACGGGGGAGTACTTCAGGAAAGTCGACAGAGGGGGGGGGCTAGTGGAGTACTTCGTGACCAGAGAGTGTGAACGTTGAAGGGGGGAGTCTCCCTCCGCAGCCGGTTGGCGTAGTTTTGGCACAGTTCCGTTGTACAGACCGACGTTAACAGCAGCCCTGTCCGTGCACACGGAGACCGACTCTATCATCCGGTGATCTAACCGCCTTCTGGAAAAGCTTCACAAGTACGTCGGTACGCAAATGCGCTTTGTGACACAAGTGACGGTACGCATTTCAGATTACGCACATAACCTGCGTACCAAGTATTCTCCGTCGGGACTTCCTGCAACAACACCACGCCATTATCAAAGATGTTCTATTGAGAAGACGATCACTACGTGACAAAAGTTTTAAAAACCGTGGCTACTGAAATCAATCTGACTAACTGCTGTCTGTGCAATTTACTCCGCGCGAGTTGGCAGACTTTATTTTGCTTACTTTAACATCATTGTTCATGGTGGGGCTAAGCCATTTCTTGGTATGGGTGTAGCCTACCCCAGCCATACCCTGGCGCTGCCACTGGTGGCACGTATGGGGCGGGCCATTCTGCACATGCGTTAATTGCGTTAAATATTTTAACGCAATTAATTCAAAAAATTAATTACCGCCGTTAACGCGATAATTTTGACACCACTAATTATTTTATATATGTATATTTATATAGTCTTAAAGTTACAACCGGCCCTTTGAGTGAAACCATAATGCTAATGTGGCCCAGGAAGACATGGAGTTGGACACCCCTGCCATAAAGGATTACCCCGACCACAAATATTCATATTGGATGTTTCCAGAATGTCAAATCCCGGATCATTTATCAGAGTCTATTTCTGAAATGCTCAGAATGTGTGCGGTCGGTTTCCATCACAGTCCAATTAGATCTCTCTTTCATCCTGAGCTTGTTCCCCTTCATCGCAGTATTTGTGGTCTTCGCCTCCGAAACTCGACCCTCCATCGGAACACCCCCCCTCTCGTTACGTCCATTAGTGAGTCCCGTGGGAGGGATCGAACCTCTGCTCCGGACAGGTAATGAGAGTTGTAGAGAAGTGGAAGGGGGGCGGAGCTCACCTGTCTGCAGGTGGAGGGCGAGGACATCCAAACCTCCGTTATCTAATCTGTTGTCTCCTAATGAGACATCGAGAAGTCTGAGCGCTCGCTGAAGTCTTTGTGTCGTTCAGTGCGGGACAAGACCCGGCTTCAGGTGGGAACGTGAAACAAGACATTGAAAAGAAAATACGTTTTTTTCAAACCAGGAGAGGAAATGTGTTTTTATCCTCACTCAATAAAGACCAGAGGTGTGTCGTGGAGTACAAATACTTTGTTACTGTACTCAAGTATTTGTTCTGGTATCAGTACTTTACTCCACTAGCCTACTTAGTTTTCTACTTTTTACTTGTACTTCTTACATTTTTAACACAAATACCTGTACTTTCTACTTCTTACATTTTCAAAACAGGCTGGTTACTTTAGTTTTACAAGTACAAGTTCTGAGTACTTCTACTTTTACTCAAGTACAAGTTCTGAGTTCTTCTACTTTTACTCAAGTACAAGTTCTGAGTATTTCTACTTTTACTCAAGTTCAAGTTCTGAGTACTTCTACTTTTACGGGATTGTGGGAAACGTTATTTCGATCTCTCTGTACACACAAACTGAAAGATTGACAATACAGTTGAATTTGAACTTTGAACTTACTCAAGTACAAGACCCGAGTACTTCTACTTTTACTCAAGTACAAGACCCGAGTACTTCTACTTTTACTCAAGTACAATATCTGAGTACTTCTACTTTTACTCAAGTACAAGACCTGAGTACTTCTACTTTTACTCAAGTACAAGACCTGAGTACTTCTACTTTTACTCAAGTTCAAGTTCTGAGTACTTCTACTTTTACTCAAGTACAATATCTGAATACTTCTACTTTTACTCAAGTACAAGATCTGAGTACTTCTACTTTTACTCAAGTACAAGATCTGAATACTTCTACTTTTACTCAAGTACAAGATCTGAGTACTTCTACTTTTACTCAAGTACAAGATCTGAATACTTCTACTTTTACTCAAGTACAAGATCTGAGTACTTCTACTTTTACTCAAGTACAAGACCTGAGTACTTCTACTTTTACTAAAGTACAAGATCTGAGTACTTCTACTTTTACTCAAGTACAAGATCTGAGTACTTCTACTTTTACTCAAGTACAATACCTGAGTACTTCTACTTTTACTCAAGTACAAGATCTGAGTACTTCACCTTTGGTCATTGGTCCAAGCCTCCGTTATCTAATCTGTTGTCTCCTAATGAGACATCGAGAAGTCTGAGCGCTCGCTGAAGTCTTTGTGTCCTCCGAGGCTAATTACATGGCGGCCGTTTAGTTTTTAGACAAGGCCCGAAAGTGATCTGGCGGGGGGGGGGAAAGTGTGTGTTACCTGTGAATCCCCCCGAAAACAGAGCCTCCTTGTTCTGGTGCTCAGGTGGGAGGAGGGGAGGTCAGTATGGGGGTCGTTTGATCCGGAACATTCCTCTCGCATATACTGCTTCTCAGGAGGATTAAAGAAGGAGCTGAACTTCTTCATGGTTTAAAGCGGCCACACATCGTCCGGTAGATCGGAGGGCGAGGCCGCGGACAATCACGTCCCTCAGGACTTATTGTTCTCGTCTTACCTTCGGAGTGAGAAGAAAGGCCTTTTGAGAGAGAACTGCTGAGCTCAGATTACGGAAATAAGTATTTAAGATTAATTTTTTAAGCTTATTTTACACCTGTTCAGTACTGGACTCCGACTTCATGTTGTGTATCTTATTTTATAAAATTATGATTCGTCATGAATTAAACCAGCCAACTTTGCTTTTTATTTTACGAACACGTGTTTGCGTCTTTATTGAATCATTTTGTTCTTAATCTATGCTGCCCCCATGTGTTGTGGTACATTTCCCCGCGGTGGGACAAATGTAAACTGAATAGAAAAAGACACTTACTGTAACTGAATACAAATAATTGGCATCTACTTTTATTCAAGCATTTTCTTTACAATTTGTCTTCACATTGGATACTGTAACATTCATTATTATAAGTACATTTTACTGGCTATACTTAATTTGCAATGCAGGTCTTTTAGTTGTACCGGAGTCATTTAAAGTGTGGTATTCGACAGACAAAAACAAAAGTAAAAGTACTGTCAGCTGGATTACAGAATCCTACTTTCAGAGGTAGATTTGTCTGAAAACTGTTGTGTGCGAACAGAACAAAATAATTAATATTGTACATTATAAAAGAACATTTTACAGTCCGGACTTCTTCCTGCAGATTGAGTAGACTGCATAGTCTTTTGATCCTCCTTAGCAACAGTCTATTATTGAGAAATAACAGACCTTTTGAATGTCCAATTTGACCAATCAGAATCCTGTATTCAACTAAGCTGTGTGACAAAA
>NC_047512.1:3603827-3676327 GCF_902827115.2 Pseudochaenichthys georgianus | reverse complement strand
GCGCACCAACATACATGATCATACAGTCAAAACGCACATATCTGTCCCAACAACACTGACGTTTGGACAATGACATGTATTTTATTCACGGTTAAAGCAATGACTTCAAAATACTGCTGTTGGTTTTTTTAAGCACTTTATCTACGACACCATTCTGTCAAAACTAAACATGAAGAAGCATTGTTCAGATGTTATACTCCAAATATTTTCCGAATACCATCCATCCATCCATCCATCTTCTCCCGCTTCTCCGTGGTCTCGTTGCGGGGGTAGCAGTTCCAGCAGAGAGCCCCAAACGTTCCTTTCCCCTCATCAACCAGCTCTGACTGGGGGGTCCCAAGGCGCTCCCAGGCCAGCGAAGAGATATAATCCCTCCACCTGGTCCTAGGTCTACCCCTTGGTCTCTTCCCAGCTGGACTTGCCTGGAACACCTCCCTAGGGAGGCGCCCAGGTAGCATCCTAACTAGGTGCCCGGACCACCTCAACTGGCTCCTTTCGACGCGAAGGAGGAGCGGCTCAACTCCGAGTCCCTCCCTGATGACCGAACTTCTCACCTTATCTCTAAGGGAGACACCAGCCACCCGGCGGAGAAAACTCATCTCGGCCGCTTGTATCCGCGACCTCGTTCTTTCGGTCATGACCCATCCTTCATGACCATAGGTGAGGGTAGGAACGGAAATGGCCCGGTAGACAGAGAGCTTTGCCTTCTGGCTCAGCTCCCTTTTCGTCACAACGGTGCGGTAAAGCGACTGCAGTACCGCTCCCGCTGCTCCGATTCTCCGGCCCATCTCACGCTCCATTGTTCCCTCACTCGAGAACAAGACCCCGAGATACTTGAACTCCTTCACTTGGGGTAAGGACTCATTCCCTACTTGGAGTGCACAGTCCATCGGTTCCATTTTCCGAATACACTTCTTTTAAATCCGGGCAGAATACATTTATTTTTGCTGCTACCTTTTCTTAAATCAATAACTTTTTAATATCTTACATTATGCTAAAACTCAGGTACACTTTCTTTAGATTTAGGAAAAATAACAAATTGTGATTATTTTTAACTGGTATTGCAATTGTGATATAATTGACCCTGACCGTAATTGACCCTGACCGTGGTTCGGCCCTCCGCTTCGCGTCGGGCCGAACCACGCCCCTTAGCTGTGATATAATGAGCATATATCACGGCCTGAAGTGAGCTATTGCTTTTATAAAACGGTTACCAAGTGTGGCAATATGAAAAAAAAATACACACTCTAATTTAAATAGTTTTTATTAGTAAATAATGATGTTCCAAATAAAATAGTCCCTCCGTTGCCTTCTGCGCGAAACATAGTGCGAGGTGGTTGCTATGCAACAACACTAACAGCAAGCGAACATATTAGACAGAGAGCGTTGATTCATTATTTGGCCATTTATTTACATTCATTTGTATGTTGCACCCACTGAAAACCTGTCCAGCATCAGTAGCATGGCTTACGTGGTTACTTGTTGAGGTTGTTCTAGGCTGTTGCTTGGCATAGTGAGAATATTGCTCCACTTTCTCCGGTCCCCGAGATTGGGCTTCCAGTAGCTCTGGAGAGAGCTTTCGCACCTGTGGCCACTAACGGTCATACTTTCTCTGCTTTGTTTCAAGACCCGCATCAGAAAGCTTTTGATGGTACTTTTCCAGTTGGTCTACCTGCTCTTCACGTAGCTCTGCATGTCGTCGTTTAGGTGCTTTTTTTTTCTGGAGATAGGCACTGCTCAATCCACTCCTCCATAGTAAGACCCCCCGGAGGTCGAAGTTAATCTTAAATGTTTCCATTTTATGCTTTGTAAGTTTGTTTCGTAACAGAAGAAATGTAAATATATTTATAAAACTGACAAGTCAAATCAAGCAATCTGATTGGCCGATAGTATTTTTGCGGACCTCTTTGATTACATATTTTAAAACATCGTTGCTTGCTTTAAAAGTAGCTCAATTCATGATGTCAGACCTTGGAAAGTATCTAGATATCCCTGCCCTTATGCCAAAGGAACTGCACACTGAATATGTTTTGCCGTTTGATGTGTATGTCTGGACCGCTGCGTAAAATGGAGGGTTTCTGCCCCGTTACTTCTCCGCTGCTTTCTTGTTCCAGTATGAAAAGCAAACTGCAGGCAGTTTGCTTTTCAGCCTAACGGTATACTGTTTTTCTCAGACGCGGAGGGATACTGACTTGTTGTGAAAAGTAACTTACAATTCTACCCGTGGTATACGCTCAGTATATCACGGCTAAGAACCAATCAGATTGCTTGATTTGACTTGTCCGTTTTATAATTTGTGTTAATGTTGTCATATTGATGTTTTTATTGAATGGAAATTAGCAGACCGCTATAATCTGGTACGAAGCATTTAATCTATCTTTGAGATGTATGTTCTTTAAACTAAAATGAACCAAACATATTATGTAGGATTGTTGAGGGATTTATATATGTCTCTCCTAGTCATTCTCATTATGATTGAAACATTAATTAACGTGATCATGGTGTGATTGGTTTTGAGTAAATAATGTGTGTCCCAGTGTTAAATATTGTTGTGCGAGCTCCATTATATATCTATTTTTAATCCGTACCAAACAATGTTTTTTTTAAATTATTTCTTCAGGACATGATTTGTAGCTCAACGATACTTCATTCAAAATGTACATTTATTTCCCTGTTTTGGCTTTGTACATACTGTATCGCTGAATGAAAACGGAAAACTGTCGACAAACGTGTGAATATATCTGTTTAATGAACCTGAAATAAAAACTAAGTTAAAAATAAATAATGTACATATTTAGCTTCCTGCTACTTGATCATTGCAATAGTCTATACTGCAAAAACATTAAGATAGCAGAAGTGCTAATACCTTGTGTTGTGTTTATAAAGTAAAAACACAGCAGGTAAGACTTACAATAAATATCTCACATCACCTGTGAGTCACACGTCGGCATCATACACTGCATCTAATAACTCCAGTTGTGTTATGATGACTACATCCAGTGGCAGGGGGAGATACACACGTGCTTTTTCATGCCATTTAATCACAACATACTTCCTATAAAAGGGACATTTGTCATTTGTGCACAATGCGTGTGGTGTATTTAATCTGTTGTATTGACGGATATTTAGATATGCCGCCTTCCTGAGCTGAGTGTGCATGTTGGAGGTAGAATAGAGTATGTGAACCCTTTGGATTCTCCACACATAGCGTTGTGTGTTCCTTCCAAACAACTCAACTTTGGTTTCATCCGTCCACAGAATATGTTGCCAGTAGTGCTGTGGAACATCCAGGTGCTCTTTGGCAAACTTCAAACGTGCAGCAATGTTTTTTCTGGACAGCAGTGGCTTCCTCCGTGGTGTCCTCCCATGAACTCCATTCTTGTTCAGTGTTTTACGTATCGTAGATTCGTCAACAGAGATGTTAGCATGTGCCAGAGATTTCTTTAAGTCTCTCGCTGACACTCTAGGATTCTTCTTCACCTCATTGAGCATTCTGCGCTGTGCTCTTGCAGCCATCTTTACAGGACGGCCACTCCTAGGGAGAGTAGCAACAGTGCTGGACTTTCTCCATGTATAGACAATGTGTCTTACCGTGGACTGATGAGCATCAAGGCTTTCAGAGATACTTTTGGAACCCTTTCCAGCTTTATGCAAGTCAGCTATTCTTAATGGTAGGTCTTCTGAGAGCTCTTCTGTGCGAGGCATGGTTCACATCTGGCAATGCTTCTTAAGAATAGCAAATTCAAAACGGGTGTGTATTTTTTATAGGGCAGGGCAGCTTTAACCAACACCTCCAATCTCGTCTCATTGGTCCAATCTCGTCTCATTGGTTGGACTCCAGGTTGGCTGACTCCTGACTCCAATTAGTGTACAAGTGTCTAAATGAGACGACTCAACATCATCACGCCCAACATTAGCCATCTTTAGCTTAGGGGTGGTGACGTGAAGTCATGTGACCGTGCTGTAGTTTCTTTATAGCCCAACATTAGCCGCCTTTAGCTTAGCGGTGGTGACGTGAAGTCATGTGACCGTGCTGTAGTTTCTTTATAGCCCAACATTAGCCGCCTTTAGCTTAGCGGTGGTGACGTGAAGTCATGTGACCGTGCTGTACATATTGCCCCTAGGTTCAATTCTTACGAAACACAATATTCCCTTCCACTGCTACGCGGACGATGTACAGATCTACACTGAACAAAAATATAAACGCAACACTTTTGTTTGCTCCCATTTTTCATGAGATGAACTCAAAGATCTAAAACATTTTGTATAAACACAAAATAACCATTTCTCTCAAATATTGTTCACAAATCTGAAAAGATCTGTGATAGTGAGCACTTCTCCTTTGCCGAGATAATCCATCCCACCTCACAGGTGTGGCATATCAAGATGCTGATTAGACAGCATGATTATTGCACAGGTGTGCCTTAGGCTGGCCACAATAAAAGGCCACTCTGAAACGTGCAGTTTTGCTTTATTGGGAGGGTCTGGGGGGGTCCGAAAACCAGTCAGTATCTGGTGTGAGGGGTAGGGGTAGGGGTATGGTTAGGGGTATGGTTAGGGGTAGGGTTAGGGGTAGGGTTAGGGTAATGTTGTGAATCGAGTTCATCTCATGAAAAATGGGAGCAAAAACAAAAGTGTTGCGTTTATATTTTTGTTCAGTGTATATATATATAGGGTTAGGGTTAGGGTTATATATATATATATATATATATATTAGGGCTGTCAGTCGATTAAAATATTTAATCGCGATTAATCGCATGATTGTCCATAGTTAATCGCGATTAATCGCAAATTAATCGCACATTTTTGATCTGTTCTAAATGTACCTTAGAGGAATATTTTTCTAGTTTTTAATACTCTTATCAACATATGAGTGGATAAATATGCTTTATGCTAATGTTTATTATCATTTGAACAATGACAAATATTCTCATGAATATTAAACACAAGAACCTCTGAACATTACAAATATTCGCCTCAATTCAACCTGGAACCTCTCATACAATACAAATGGGGTGTGTGTGTGTGTGTGTGTGTGTGTGTGTGTGTGTGTGTGTGTGTGTGTGTGTGTGTGTGTGTGTGTGTGTGTGTGTGTGTGTGTGTGTTGGATCGTTGGAGCTATGTGCAACTCAAGGCATATGCTCGAACAGGAGCTGCCTGGACGCTGCAATCATGTTGCTGCAATCATGAGTGTGCTGACTTTTCGTACAATGTCCCACTGTCTGCTTCCTGCATCAAGTCAAGTGCTCGGCGCAGTTGTGTGGATAGAGCGCTCCTCTGTTTTCATTTAAACAGCTCCTTATATCCGTTAGCGCAGCTAGCTAGCACCCGATGCTAACCACAACAATGCACGTAAGGTCTCTCTCTTGCTCACTCGCGCCACACACACACACCCTCCCGGTCCTCCCGATGGCCTGTCGGTGCCTGCCGGTGAGCGTGGAAGTGTGGTCTGCCACAAGCGGACAGCAGGAGCGGGGCTGTCAGCATCAGCTTGTAGATGGTATTTTAAACTCGATGCGCTCTGAAACTACGGGGCGGCCGAGGAAAAAAAAATACACATGTGTTAATCGCGTTAAAATAATTAGTGGCGTTATTTTTTTTTTTTGCGTTAACGCGTTATTAACGCGTTAACTTGACAGCCCTAATATATATATATATGTCTATCTATCTATCTATCTATCTATCTATCTATCTATCTATCTATCTGTCTATCTGTCTGTCTGCCTCTCAAAGCAAATGTCAACTCACTACAGCAGTTGAAGGACTGCTTAACAGAGATAAAATCCTGGCTGAGCAAAAACTTCCTCAACCTCAATGAGAGTAAGACCGAGGTCATCTTTTTTGGACCCCAACCTCCAGCCTCTCCGGTTGATATTCTGGGCTCCCTAAGTAAAAACATCCTCCCCTCTGTCATGAACCTTGGAGTGACCTTCAATAGTACTTTTAAATTTGACAAGCAGGTCAGCACCGTAGTAAAATCCTGCTTTTTTAAAATAAGACTATTGGCCAAAACCAAGTCGTATTTATCTTTTAAAGACCTGGAAAGGGTTATCAACGCCTTTGTGACCTCAAGACTGGACTATTGTAACGCTCTGTATGTGGGTATGGACCAGGCATCAATTAAACGCCTGCAGCTCGTCCAAAACGCAGCTGCGCGTCTCCTGACTGGCCACAAAAAGCGTGACCACATCACCCCAATTCTGGCTTCCAGTTTGGTTCCAAATTGATTTTAAAATCCTTTTATTTGTTTTTAAAGCACTAAATCGGCTAGCTCCGGCCTATATAGCTCCTCCATCGCTACACCCCAGGCAGAGCCTTAAGATCTGCTGATCAGCTTCTGCTGGTAGTGCCTAAGACCAGGCTCAAAACCCGAGGGCACCGAGCCTTCGCAGCAGCCGGCCCCAGGATCTGGAACACTCTGCCCCTCCATGTGCGGTCGGCCCAGACCCTAGGGGTTTTTAAATCCACACTGAAGACACACTACTTCTCTCTGGCCTTCTAGTTAGAGTGGGGTCACGACTCCTGACTGTTCCATGTGTTGCTTTATCTGTTGTGATTTATTGTCTTTTATTGTAATGTGTTTTTATGTGTTTAAATTACATGTACAGCACTTTGGCTCGACCAAAATCGTTTTTAAATGTGCTCTATAAATACAATTTGATTTGATGTGACCGTGCTGTAGTTCCTTTATAGCCCAACATTAGCCGCCGTTAGCTTAGCGTGGTGACGTGAAGTCATGTGACCGTGCTGTAGTTCCTTTATAGCCCAACATTAGCTGCCTTTAGCTTAGCGATAGTGACGTGAAGTCGTCTGACCGTGCTGTAGTTCCTTTATAGCCCAACATTAGCCGCCTTTAGCTTAGCGGTGGTGACGTGAAGTCATGTGCCCGTGCTGTAGTTCCTTTATAGCCCAACGTTAGCCGCCGTTAGCTTAGCGGTGGTGACGTGAAGTCATGTGACCGTGCTGTAGTTCCTTTATAGCCCAACATTAGCCACATTTAGCTTAGCGGTGGTGACGTGAAGTCATGTGACCGTGCTGTAGTTTCTTTATAACCCAACATTAGCCACCTTTAGCTTAGCGGTGGAGACGTGAAGTCATGTGACCGTGCTGTAGTTCCTTTATAGCCCAACATTAGCCACCTTTAGCTTAGCGGTGGTGACGTGAAGTCATGTGACCATGCTGTAGTTCCTTGATAGCCCAACATTAGCCACCTTTAGCTTAGCGGTGGTGACGTGAAGTCATGTGACCGTGCTGTAGTTCCTTTATAGCCCAACATTAGCCGCCTTTAGCTTAGCGGTGGTGACGTGAAGTCATGACCGTAGTTCCTTTATAGCCGTAAGGTTTATTTTAAAAAAGTGGTGTTAGTATGTGGAGATTATCCAACTGAACAAAACTTGTCAGTATTATAAAGGTTTGTTTGAATTCATTTTCGGCAATAATCCGCAACCCAATATAATTGGGTTTTTGTTGAGGGAACCATACTGCTACTTTCAGGGACCACTACATAAACACGACATCAAAGCACCACTCATCTTTGCTCTTTATGAACTGTATTTTTCTGTATGTTTGGAGAAGGACATTTATTCTTGAATGTCCACACACACACACACACACACACACACACACACACACACACAGCTGCTGTAAGTCCGGCATTACGGAGAGCAATACCCCGGGAGAATCAAAGGTGAGAGTACATCATCATTTGTCAAAAGCACAAACTCTGTGTGCTGAAAGCAGCTGCAAATAGTATTTTTCCGCTGACCTCGCACTCTCTAAAGCTCGATCCTCCGCGACCTTGAGTTTCTCTCCGAGGATGGAGATGTTTTTCAGGAAGGTTGTACATCTGAACGTCTCTGCTGGCCACCGAGGCTGAACTAGGTCAGCCGTGTTCAAACTGCCCCGGGGAAACGGCCATGGTGAAATATACTGATCAGTGTTCGGCCAAGGGTGCGCTTCATTTCTTCGCCCACGGGACCCTGGAGGAGCTCCGTATCAACGGCAGGAAAAACACCGGAGGACAAAGTCTACCGACAAAGCTTCTGAAATCTAGCTCTTAATCAAATGGGCTTGTTCAGACAGAAACCTACTGCACACACACACACACACACACACACACACACACACACACACACACACACACACACACACACACACACACACACACACACACACACACATATACGGTAGACACAATAACATTTACTTCCTGTCTGTTTTCTTCTGCTGTTCCCTTTAGTGTTTTCTGTCTTTCTTCTTCTGCTGTTCCCTTTAGTGTTTACTTCCTGTATGTCTTCTTCTGCTGTTCTATTTAGTGTTTACTCCCTGTCTGTGTTACACACACACACACACACACACACACACACACACACACACACATACGGTAGACACACACACACACACACACAGGCACACACATCTACGGATGCACACACACACACACACACACACAAACACACGCGGTTCGCAGGCTGGGTTTATGCACATTGGTATTTCTTTATTTGGCGAATAATGATTCTGTGGTTACTTTTGTAATAACACTGAACAATCAAACATAATCAAGGAGTCTTGTTCAGACAGTGACCTTCTACACACACACACACACACACACACACACACACACACACACACACACACACACTGGGTTTGCTGGCTGGATTTATGCACATTGGCATTTCCGTATCTGACCCAGTATTTTTTGTCTGCAGGATAATGTTTCCCAGCGCTTCACTAATGCATCTGATAGAACTACGCTTACGGCTAACCCTAAGATCAATTTATTGTGAGACTTTAACCAAACAGGGTGCATGCTGGGAAGTTTGTGAATAAACAGTTAGAGCATTACTTCTGGGGATCTGATGAAGGTGGTGTATGTACAGATAAATAACAGAATGCTGCTTAGTGACTGAACATGTGCAGTTTAAAGGTGGACATGTCGGATGTGAGTCAGACCATAATTGGGCCTAAATGCGAGGATATCTTAACCTCTGATATAAATGTTCCTTAGTTTTGCTTTAAGCTTTACCATTTCCATAATAACCTGAGCTTTTCTTTACAACTTCTTTCAATAATTAGCTGATCAGGTACGTCTAAAAAAAGACATTGATCCGTTGGGTTTTATCTTAATCCCTTTAACAGGTGTGAATCTCAGATGTTGGACATCTGTCTACGCAGATGAAGAGAGTACACAATCAGATAAAGGCAGATACATGCTGACTGTGTGATGGATTATCTCACAGCGCATTTCCAGTCTCTGCGAGGTGTTTTCTGAATGAACCAAACCAATGGCTGGAACAAAGGAAATTAATCAAAAATGTTTTTCCCCCGTGACAGGGCGGCGTCTCGTTATCAAATTAGACTGAACGCCTCCTTCAGGGAGAAATACATTGAAATATTTTTCTTTTCTGCGTTCTCTTTTCTTTCCTTTAAGTAAATCAGTGATCGCTGGAAAAGCCCCCGGGACGTCATGATAATCAAATTACTCTCGGCTGATCTGACGGAGGCCTGATAATCAGCATCGACAGGAGCTGGAGGTCCCCCAGAAACACCCCCCAAAACACACACACACACACACACACACACACACACACAATCACATTTCCATCGAAGCAAACGCATCTCCAGGGGCATTTGTTGTCTTGTTAGGAACATTTTTATGACATCAATAAATTCAGGGATCAAGCCCCGCCCACAAGAACAGTCTTAACACGTGATTGGCTCCTCATGTGGCTCCCACATTGATTGACAGGCCTGTGTGAACATGAACACATACACGTTGACCTAATTATAAAACCCCATTTCTTTTTCACATATTTTCGGAGGCAACTATATTTTATGTCGATTTTTCACATATGTTTTAAGAAGGTTTTCACATCTTTTTTTTAAATGGAAATAGAAATGATTTATGTCTTTTTGTTACGTTTTCCCAGATTTATTTTTAAAGATTTTCAGATTTACTTCACATATTTGTGGGTTCTTTTTAATAAATGTATTAGATGTTTTTAGACTTCGGACAGACATTTTGTAAGTGTTTTTAGACTTTAAACAGACATTTTTGGGACTTGTTCGGCGTTAAACTGCTGTTTATAGTTTAATCTGCAGCAGTGCATCGTATCCTATAAGATCATGTACAGGTAAATATTGCTTAATCACTGTCTTGTGTATCTCTAAAAAATCTATTTTTATGAGTTTCAATGTGTATTTTTGAATAAAATATTACTTAATTTAGAAATAGAGTATTTTAAGTCTCAAGTTGCATTAAAGAGAAACACTCAAGTAAAAGTACATACATGTGTACTTAATGTACTAACTCTAACCCTTACTCTGGTATCCTTCACTTCCTTGTATTCCTCCCCTACCTCCTTCTCTCCTTCTCTTTGTTCTTCTTTACGTTCCTGGCTGTTTCTCTCCTGGGTTATCTTAAATGTTTGATGTTTTAAAAAGCTCACAGCCTCAAATGAAGCTGCAGCACAAACCTTGTATCCTTTCAGTTGTAGAGAAAGTTTTTTAAGAAGTCATTCTGAACTGACAAATGTGTCTCAGAGGGAAAAACAACCTGCGATTAATGAGTTTAAAAGAGAAACATCCCAGGGGGAAGCGGCGTGTTTTCTGGCTGTAATTGGCGTTGTTATGTTGTCAAACATCAGGCGAGATGAGGGGAAATATTTTCTCTCCGTCGGAGTTAGCTCAAGATCTGAATCATTATGTGGACGTGTGAAGCGCAGAGGTCTGTCAGGACTCCATAATTACTTTTATCTGAAGTTTTTGGCTGAAAATGGAGTCTGAAAAACGTTGTGGTGTTTTCATCATCCAAGAGGCTGCTGCGTAAGAAGTGACGCACAAAGCAGAGAGGAAACACGGAGCTCCCCTTTAATCAGAGACTGGGAGTTTTCAACAAAATGTCAACAACTATTATTTATTTTAATTTAACTATTGAGACCATTTTACTTTTCTGATACCACAGACTCCACAGAGAATATTAAAAGCATTTGAACATATTTAATTATGGCCAATCAGCTAGATTTACGTTTCATTTGTGTTTTCTGATTGATTTAGACGTTTTGCTTTTTACAACTGTTTTAACTTCCGTCCTTTGTTTCTTAACTTCATCTGTGACCCTTTACTTCCTTCCTTCCTAACCCAATCCTTTTTTTGGCTTTGAGTACTTTTAATTCTTATTTTTGCCCCAGAGATAATTTTTCAGAAGAGGATTAAGGGTCACATGTGAAGTATTCCTTAGAAATCTGACCAAAAGTTAAGATTTTTTTTATTTCTGAGGAAAAAGTCAGAATTCTGTGGAAAAAAGATGAATTTTGGGGAAAACACTAAGAATTTTGGGGAAAAAACTGAAGTCTGGGGGGGAAATACTTTTTTTGTTACAGCTTTTATTTCTGAGGAAAAAATATCAATTTTGAGGAAGAAAATAGGAATTTTGGGGGAAAAACTAAAAATGTTGGGGAAAAAACTGAAGTCTGGGGGGAAATACTTATTTTGTTACAGCTTTTATTTATGAGGAAAAAATAGCAATTTTGAGGAAAAAATAGGAATTTTGGGAAAAACTAAGAATTTTTGGAAAAATTAAGAATTTTGGCGGGAAAAAAAGGAATTTTGGGGGGAAAACTAAGAATTTTGGGGGGGAAAAAAGGAATTTTGGGGGGAAAACTAAGAATTTTGGGGAAAAACTAAGAATTTTGGGGAAAAACTAAAAATGTTGGGGAACAAACTGAAGTCTTGGGGGAAATACTTATTTTGTTACAGCTTTTATTTCTGAGGAAAAAAATTGCAATTTTGAGGAAAAAAATAGGAATTTTGGGAAAAACTAAGAATTTTGGGAAAAACTAAGAATTTTGGCGGGAAAAAAATGAATTTTGGGGGGAAAACTAAGAATTTTGGGGGGAAAAAAATGAATTTTGGGAGGAAAACTAAGAATTTTTGGAAAAACAAAGAACTTTGGGGAAAACTAAGAATTTTGGGGAAAAACTAAAAATGTTGGGGGAAAAAACTGAAGTCTGGGGGGGAAATACTTATTTTGTTACAGCTTTTATTTCTGAGAAAAAAATATGAATTTTGAGGGAAAAAATATGAATTTTGGGGGAAAAACAAAGAATTTTAGGAAAAACTAAGGATTTTGGGGTAAAAGAAAATCTGAAATACTTTTTTCTCAGACCTCAAATACATTTTTCTCTTTTGGTCCGAATGTGGCCCTGAGCCTAATCCGTAAATATGAACAATGAAGGAAAAAGGTCCAAGTGACCTAAAGTTCAAACAAGTTTATGAAAATGATGATCAGCTCACCAGAGGACAGTCGAACGCTCTCTTCAGACGGAGAGCGAAAAAGCCATTCGATGTAGAAATAGGTAGAACATAAATGGACCGACATGTTGAAGTGTATTTTGGGGGGTTTAGCTGCAGTGTGAGCCCGTGAGGATGAAAGTGTCTTTCAGTGCTTTTGGAGTATTCTTTGTGACAGAGTTGACGGAGTTAAAGCCGCTCACAGATGGCTCTGTCTCTTCTCATTTATTTTGAGTAAACGTTAAATAGCGTCATGAAAATAGAGCGACCCATCTGTTCTCATGCAGAAAAAACACTCAGAACTTCCCCAAAACACTCCTTTCAAACCACATGACACATGCCATCAGCACCACCACATATTCAACTGGAGAAAGAGTTCTGACCTCCCCGGGTTTTTGCTGACAGGGGGAAAATAGATACAACTTTCTTCTGATTTTGTAGTTTGACTTTCCTCGTGGACTGTTAATATCCTACAGCGACGAAGTCATGTCTTTCTGATTCTGGCGACCTGTGTGTTGGTGTGTTGCCAGAAAGGAAATGTATTACATGATGCTAACCAGTGTTGGAGTACTCGAGATCGGTCTTGTTCTCGAGACCCACTTTTTAAAAGGTGTTGGTTTGGTCTCGGGATCGACTGCAGTTGTACTGGGTCTTGTCTTGGTCTCGGACCTATAGGACTTGAGATTTGATGTAGAGACCGGTCGAGACCACGGCTGTGGCTGGGACCTCTTGAAGGTCACCTATCATGCAAAATCCTCTTCTTCATGTCTCTTCTACATCAACATGTGTCCCCTCTTCTTCATGTCTCTTCTACATCAACATGTGTCCCCTCTTCTTCATGTCTCTTCTACATCAACATGTGTCCCCTCTTCTTCATGTCTCTTCTACATCAACATGTGTCCCCTCTTCTTCACGTCTCTTCTACATCAACATGTGTCCCCTCTTCTTCATGTCTCTTCTACATCAACATGTGTCCCCTCTTCTTCATGTCTCTTCTACATCAACATGTGTCCCCTCTTCTTCACGTCTCTTCTACATCAACATGTGTCCCCTCTTCTCCATGTCTCTTCTACATCAAAATGTGTCCCCTCTTCTTCATGTCTCTTCTACATCAACATGTGTCCCCTCTTCTCCATGTCTCTTCTCCATCAACATGTGTCCCCTCTTCTTCATGTCTCTTCTACATCAGCATGTGTCCCCTCTTCTTCATGTCTCTTCTACATCAACATGTGTCCCTTCTTCTTCTTCACGTCTCTTCTACATCAACATGTGTCCCATCTTCGTCATGTCTCTTCTACATCAACATGTGTCCCCTCTTCTTCATGTCTCTTCTACATCAACATGTGTCCCTCTTCTTCATGTCTCTTCTACATCAACATGTGTCCTCTCTTCTTCACGTCTCTTCTACATCAACATGTGTCCCCTCTTCTCCATGTCTCTTCTACATCAAAATGTGTCCCCTCTTCTTCATGTCTCTTCTACATCAACATGTGTCCCCTCTTCTCCATGTCTCTTCTCCATCAACATGTGTCCCCTCTTCTTCATGTCTCTTCTACATCAGCATGTGTCCCCTCTTCTTCATGTCTCTTCTACATCAACATGTGTCCCTTCTTCTTCTTCACGTCTCTTCTACATCAACATGTGTCCCATCTTCGTCATGTCTCTTCTACATCAACATGTGTCCCCTCTTCTTCATGTCTCTTCTACATCAACATGTGTCCCTCTTCTTCATGTCTCTTCTACATCAACATGTGTCCTCTCTTCTTCATGTCTCTTCTACATCAACATGTGTCCCCTCTTCTTCATGTCTCTTCTACATCAACATGTGTCCCCTCTTCTTCATGTCTCTTCTACATCAACATGTGTCCCCTCTTCTTCATGTCTCTTCTACATCAACATGTGTCCCCTCTTCTTCATGTCTCTTCTACATCAACATGTGTCCCCTCTTCTTCATGTCTCTTCTACATCAACATGTGTCCCCTCTTCTTCATGTCTCTTCTACATCAACATGTGTCCCCTCTTCTCCATGTCTCTTCTACATCAACATGTGTCCCCTCTTCTTCATGTCTCTTCTACATCAACATGTGTCCCCTCTTCTTCATGTCTCTTCTACATCAACATGTGTCCCCTCTTCTGCATGTCTCTTCTACATCAACATGTGTCCCCTCTTCTTCATGTCTCTTCTACATCATCATGTGTCCCCTCTGTGGAAAGAGACTCTGAAAGTTTCAGGAACAACGATTCTCTCTCTTTTTGATCCATTTCTATAAAAACCTGTCTGAAAATGAGCTGATCAGATTTTGGCCACTTGATGATGTCATAACGATGTGTTGTCTTGTGTAACCATTAGCCAATCAGAAACCAAGGTAACCCCCCCCCCCCCCCCCCCCTTATCACCTGAATCTCCTCTAGAGCTCCATTGAGTTATTTGTAACCAAACCTCTCTCAGAGGGGCGTGGGGAGGGGCTCCTTATTTTCATCTAAAGTCACAGACAGAGAATCAGCACTTTGGAAACAGGGCTGAAACAGAGGGGATTATGGGTAATGCTGCAATGATCTGTTTGGTGTTTCAGCCAATCAGAGACAGGCTCTGTATATATCTGAGACCTGTAATATATTGATGAAAAGCAGTGTAATAGGGGGCCTTTAACCCTTTCATACACCAGCTATGTGAACCCCTTCTAATGGACAACATGGGTTATTTTATGCATGGCTGAGTGTTTCTTAGCTATATATTTTTTAATCCATTTATTTATTCATTTAATAAGCCAAGTATTGATTTAAAATCTTGTTTTTGATCACCAAACATCATTATTCTCAATCCACCTTTCTTAATTTAGGAAATAAAACTGTTTTTGTATCAAGTACATGGGTAAAAAACGACCCATATCGAGTGTGATAAAAGTGATTTAAAAAACCTACTATAATAATAATAATTATGTTATAAATGATTATTTTAAGAGTGATTTGGACCAAACATGTGGCTGGGGGATGTGTGCCTTTGGTGTTTGGTGCCCACATCTTTCCCGTAATGTGCGTTTGGAGGTGGGGCGTGCCCTGCATGCGCCACTTCATTCACTATATAGACACAAGTATTGGGCCACCTACACATTACACCTGCAGGAGCTTTTATGACATCCCATCCCAAAAGTGTAGGCATTCATATGAAGCTGCAATAACAGCGTCCACTCTTCTGGGAAGGCTTTATACAAGATGTTGGAGTCTGTCTGTGGGAATGCTTGCCCATTCATCCAGAAGAGCCTTTGTGAGGGCAGACACTGATGTTGGAAGAGAGGCTCTCCTTTCTAGTTCATCCAAAGGTGTTCCATGGGTTGAGGTCAAGTTCTTCCACACCACACTCACTCAACCCGGCCTGTATGGACCTTGCTTTGTGGGAACCAGTCATGCTGGAAGAGAAAAGGGCCTTCCCCAAACTGTTTCCACAAAGTTCGAAGCATGGGATTATCCAACATGACTTGGTAAGATGAAGCATTAAGAATCTCCTTCAGTGGAACTAAGGGGCCCAGGCCAACGCCAGAAAAACAACCATAGCATTATCCCTCCGCCACCGAACGTTACAGTCGGCACATTGCAGTCAGGCAGGTAACGTTCTCCTGGCACTCATCCACCAGACTCATCCACCAGACTGCCAGATAGAGAAGCGTGATTGGTAATATACATGGGTCATTTTTGACCTGATGTAGAAATACAAAAACTGTTTTAGTTCCTAGATTAAGGAAGGGAGAATGAAAATAATGATGTGTGGTGATCAAAAACAAGATATTAAATGAATACTTGGAATACTAAACGATTAAATACATATATTTACAAAAATATAGCTAAGAAACACTCAGCCATACATGAAATAACACTGTAGGTCAATACGGGTCATTTTTTACCCATGTTGTCCCTTAGAAGGGTAGTGATGCAAAAAAAAATTGTATTCAAAAATTAAGAAAGGAAAATTGAAAGTAAGAATGTGTGATGATCTTAAACAAGTTAATTGAGGAATACCTGGAATTTTGAATTGTTAAAGTCATTTGTTGCAAAGATATTTACAATTAAGACGCACTCGGGTCACTTTTGACCTATGTTGTGTATCAAAGGGTTAAAGTCATGACTTGGTCTCGGTTAAGGTTGCCTTGACGACAACACTAATGCTAACATTATGAGCCTGTTGTTACAAACTCTTTTCACTCCCACACATATTGAGATTTTCTTCACTTCCCTACTGGTTGTTGCCTTTTCTCTTTGCTGCAGTACATTATAAATTATAATAAAAGCAGATACGGCGCTGCAAGGGGAACACATGTATGTTTTAATGGGATTATTTTCAAAACACGACACAAAGTGCTCTCATTTTGCCTCTTATTTCTCTCGGTGATTGTCTTTTGAATTCAAAGTGTATCTTACCTCGTTGTTCCTTTCGGCCAAAGCATACAGTGTATATATGTGTGTGTGTGTGTGTGTGTGTGTGTGTGTGTGTGTGTGTGTGTGTGTGTGTGTGTGTGTGTGTGTGTTTGTGTGTGTGTGTGTGTGTGTGTGTGTGTGTGTCTCCAAGCTGATTTTCAGAGAGAGAAAGTGAAAATAAAATCCATTAAGAAGTAAATAAGTTGTTTTTCTCTCTGCCCCCCCTGCAGATATCCGTGTCTAAACCGGTTGCCGAGCCCTCCTAATCTCCTAATAAGATTATAAAAGTGAAATGTGTTTGTACATGCAGTCGCTGCAGATAATTACACGAATCGTCACAAAAGTGGGGGGCTGACCTGAATCCATCCACTCGGCTCTGGAGCTTTAAATTGAGCCTGAGTGGATTTTTAGAGAGTTTAATTCAGAGAAAGCCAAGAGCAGATCAACCTCTGAGGATTCAATCTAATGATACTCTGTAGATTCAGATTCCTCCCCTTCTCTTCCTCTTCTTTACATTCACTTTCTCCTTTTTCAGTTTCTAAATCTTCACTTGTTCGCTTATTTCATCAACTATTCCTCTGCTTCACTGCATACTTTCCAAACTCCTGCTTTCGTGGCTTTCCATCTGATAGTTTGGGAAGTAAAAAGTCCACATGAATTTGGCCATGCATTGTTTTCTATGACCCGATATTAGGACATAAGAAACCCCTTTTTCAGGAGTATATCAGTATGTACTTTAAAGAGTCCTCTCCTGCTGATGTTCAGGTGTATATCAGTATGTAGTGTCTCTACTTTAAAGAGTCCTCTCCTGCTGATGTTTAGGTGTATATCAGTATGTAGTGTCTCTACTTTAAAGAGTCCTCTCCTGCTGATGTTCAGGTGTATATCAGTATGTAGTGTCTCTACTTTAAAGAGTCCTCTCCTGCTGATGTTCAGGTGTATATCAGTATGTAGTGTCTCTACTTTAAAGAGTCCTCTCCTGCTGATGTTCAGGTGTATATCAGTATGTAGTGTCTCTACTTTAAAGAGTCCTCTCCTGCTGATGTTCAGGTGTATATCAGTATGTAGTGTCTCTACTTTAAAGAGTCCTCTATTGCTGATGTTCAGGTTTATATCAGTATGTAGTGTCTCTACTTTAAAGAGTCCTCTCCTGCTGATGTTCAGGTGTATATCAGTATGTAGTCTCTCTACTTTAAAGAGTCCTCTCCTGCTGATGTCCAGGTGTATTTCAGTATGTAGTGTCTCTACTTTAAAGAGTCCTCTCTTGCTGATGTTCAGGTGTATATCAGTATGTAGTGTCTCTACTTTAAAGAGTCCTCTCTTGCTGATGTTCAGGTGTATTTCAGTATGTAGTGTCTCTACTTTAAAGAGTCCTCTCTTGCTGATGTCCAGGTGTATTTCAGTATGTAGTTTCTCTACTTTAAAGAGTCCTCTCTTGCTGATGTTCAGGTGTATTTCAGTATGTAGTGTATCTACTTTAAAGAGTCCTCTCCTGCTGATGTCCAGGTGTATTTCAGTATGTAGTTTCTCTACTTTAAAGAGTCCTCTATTGCTGATGTTCAGGTGTATATCAGTATGTAGAGTCTCTACTTTAAAGAGTCCTCACCTGCTGATGTTCAGGTGTATATCAGTATGTAGTGTCTCTACTTTAAAGAGTCCTCTCCTGCTGATGTTCAGGTGTGTATCAGTATGTAGTGTCTCTACTTTAAAGAGTCCTCTCCTGCTGATGTTCAGGTGTGTATCAGTATGTAGTGTCTCTACTTTAAAGAGTCCTCTCCTGCTGATGTTCAGGTGTATATCAGTATGTAGTGTCTCTACTTTAAAGAGTGCTCTCCTGCTGATGTGCAGGTGTATATCAGTATGGAGTGTCTCTACTTTAAAGAGTCCTCTCCTGCTGATGTTCAGGTATGTATCAGTATGTAGTGTCTCTACTTTAAAGAGTCCTCTCCTGCTGATGTTCAGGTGTATATCAGTATGTAGTGTCTCTACTTTAAAGAGTGCTCTCCTGCTGATGTTCAGGTGTATATCAGTATGGAGTGTCTCTACTTTAAAGAGTCCTCTCCTGCTGATGTTCAGGTATGTATCAGTATGGAGTGTCTCTACTGTGACATGTCTCCATGTTTTAATGTTCAAAAAGCTCTATATATTGTGTTTGCACTAAAACACACTACAGGAAAGGGAAAACCCCCAAAGTGTTTTATTGCTTCTTTTATTCACATTTGTCACCTTTATTTTCCCCTGTCGTCTTTTTACATTTTCTATGGATTTCCTCTCTCCTCCTCGTCTTCCTCTTTCCTCCCTTATCTCCTTTGTTGTCGTTTCCTTACCTCAGTTACCACGTCCTTCCCTGCTGCCCTTTTCCGTCATAACCTCACACCCCAGGATTCCTTCCACTCCATCTGGAAACCCCGTCGATGATCGTCTCCTAACCACAAACAGCTGCTACATCAGGGAAATGTATCCGAGTCAAAGATGTCTTTACTCAACTGTTTCTGTTCAAATTTGACTTTCAAAACAGAAAGATCTGCCCTTCTGTTTTTAATTTTCTCATTCTGATGCGAAGACAACCATAAACAAAACATCCAATCCTTTACAGCAGGAAAAAAGAGCAGTACATCCTCCTTGGCAATGAATGGGTCTTTGCTCTTTTCTATGCAAAACACCCAACCCCAATATATAAACATTATACATATTGAATGTATGTAAATAGCGGTGGCGTGATTCCAAATGTCCCCCGAGCTGGATGCCAATACCAGGTTCACAGTCTATCAATTCACATCAAAAGAGACCAATATTACAACGGAGGCTTGTGTCCACATGTCCTTGAATAATAACAGCATCAGTATTCATGTTTCCATCACTGCCGGCAGTCTCGGATGCAATGACGAGAAACAGCTTCTCAAACACCGCCGTACACATCATGGCAAGGGAAAAAAGCTTACATGCGAATATTAAAAAAAAAATGCCAGGCTGATATCGACTGAAGATGCTGCATGTTTGATTCATGAAAGCAAACAGAAAGAACGAGATCAAAGTGTGTTTCACTGCAGAAATATTACAAGGAGTTGTATTACTTTCATATTTATTTCATGGACACGGACTGTGTGAACAATGTGTGAACAATGTGTGAGCTGCGGGCTTCGGTTTGATCGTTCTCAAAATCAGGAAAGTACACTTTTTGTACACCTGTTGATCAAAGTGTACTTGGTGGAGAGCACTCTTCTGATTTCTGTCGACAATTAAGGTGTTGGACGGGAAACATGTCTATGCATGCCTATTAACTTATTCAACAACATCTGTCTTTCTTTTTGCAAGTTTGTTTTCTGTTGCCCCCATATACCAACCAATACCATACATTTCCAGATAGAAAAAGGTAAATGAAGTTAGCATACCAGCTGCTTAAACAGTATACTATTATCATTATTAGTTTATCTACCGACTAATTTCACAATCGATTAATCATTTGGTGTCTAAATGCCAGAAATATGGCAACATTTATTTTTTCTCTGACATTATTTTGACTTTTGTTCAACCAATGGATATTCAATTAGCATATAAAGTAACACAGCAATGAAATATGAACAAACCAGTGTATTATTCACGCTGCTGGTATATAATACTTTTCCAGAGGTGGCTTCCTACCTCTGGAAAAGTATTATTAGTATTGTCAATAGAAAACATAGTGGAGTACAAATACTTTGTTACTGTTAAGTACTTTTTTCTGGTACTTTACTCCACTACTTATTTTTCAACGACTTTTTACTTTGACTTCTTACATGTTGAACACAAATACCTGTACTTTCTACTTCTTACATGTTGAACACAAATACCTGTACTTTGTACTTCTTACATGTTGAACACAAATACCTGTACTTTGTACTTCTTACATGTTGAACACAAATACCTGTACTTTGTACTTCTTACATTTTGAACCCAAATACCTGTACTTTCTACTTCGTACATGTTGAACACAAATACCTGTACTTTCTACTTCTTACATGTTGAACTCAAATACCTGTACTTTCTACTTCTTACATGTTGAACTCAAATACCTGTACTTTCTACTTCTTACATGTTGAACTCAAATACCTGTACTTTCTACTTCTTACATGTTGAACTCAAATACCTGTACTTTCTACTTCTTACATGTTGAACCCAAATACCTGTACTTTCTACTTCTTACATTTTGAACACGAATACCTGTACTTTCTACTTCTTACATTTTGAACCCAAATACCTGTACTTTCTACTTCTTACATGTTGAACCCAAATACCTGTTCTTTCTACTTCTCTCATTTTCCAAACAGCTGGTTCCTTTAGTCTGAATGTGTGTTTGGTGGCGTGATCATTATTATTTAGTCATTGCGTGCCTATTGATTTGAACACGATTCGTGTATCCGTAATCTCCGGAGGCCTGTACTATGAAGCAGGATTTTCGCATAGCCGGCTAACTTCAGGGAAAACTCCGGCTTTCCGGTCCTGCGACGCTGGTTCTCTTTTTAGCAGGCTAGATCTCCATGGTAACTTGTGCTGAGCGGCTATCCTGCACCGGAGCAGGTTAGGTTCCAGGATAAGAGCTCAACTCAGTGAAAGCACCGCCTGCTGACCAATCAGAGCTCAGTGTGCGGAGTTTAAAGCGATCAAGTCATATTACAGGAGAAAGGAAATACAGAAAATCTGCCGTTGCAGGAAAGACGGCCGGCAAAAATCACCGACTGTGTGAACGTGAACATTAATAGAATATCACCTCCCATCTTCAGAGCCATCTGACTATTATAACATTAGCGTTAAGAAAGCTTACTTAAATATCGGCCACAACATAAGTAACCGGATCAAAGTAACAGTACAGTCCGCGGCATATCACTTCATAATGTATCATATATCTCCTGATCTGAGTCAGCTGAGCCGTATCTGGCCGTGCAACACTCACAGTGTCACATACTGTATGCAGAAGTATTATTTTAAGCAACACATTAAGTTGAGGAAACACTCGAGACAAATGTAATTAAAGTCAGATCGTGTCTTAGACGGTGATATCATAAACCTGTTAATGTACGCATTCAAACACGTTTCTGTTACCAGCTGTATTCACCTTGCAGGTGCAGCTCTGTGGCTTTGATCCTGGATAAAGTGTTTAAAACTTGTCAGTCCCCGAGCCTGTTTTTCAGGTCTCAGGCTCGAAAATGACATTCCCAGAACAACCTTACCTTATCTCCCCTTCTAAAAGGGTTAAATTAATAATCTTTTTTCTCAAAGTAATAATAAACCTGTGAGTTGAATGTAGAAAAGTCAGAATCAACATAGCCTAGATGTTTTTTATTTGAAAGAAAATTCAGATTGAACATGGTAAAAAACTGTAAATTATAGATTCCGTCCAAAAAATATGTTGTACTTATAGTGAAAACTAACCTTGAATGATGTCTTAGTAGACTAAAAGCTTTAGGATTCCAAAGTACAACATATACTAAGTACCCTGTATCAAGATTGATGCAAAACAAGTGATATTTGACCTTTTTAGACAGATTTAGCAAAAAAAACCTCTTCTGTGGCCATTTGGGTGGATTTTCCATATATCTGGCCCCCCTTGTTTGATGCTAGCTTGCCTTAGAGGGGAGAAATATCGCTGCTCTGATATCAAGCAACGGAAAGCTGTTTTATTGCTTATGGAGTATCACAACATTTCAAAGGGGACACAGACACATTGGATTAACCTATGGATTAACTACACCATTGTTTTTATCGTTGTAATGCCATTGAAGACCTGTTTAGACCAGACAAAGACGAAGGTAAGCCATGTTAGCGTTGTGGGCTACCTAGCGCCACTTGTTTTGATGTACGTTTTTGTTGATAACGTCCCGAGTTTGTATATGTCAGTGTTGAGGTGGGTACCGTTAGATTCTATGTCTCTTTGCGATCATAAACGATGTGTTGGATGTGCACCTAGGATAAGTAATAAGGGAGCTAAGAGTGATTATCGGTGCAGTAATAGGTTAGCATTTTTGCTCGGGTCATTTATGCTTCTTATGAGACTTGTGTTTTGTTTTGGTAAAAATGGTTTGTATCGTCAGTTAACTGAGATCATTCCCGTTAATCTGGTATCACACATTAATAGGTTCTTAAATATTAAGATCCCCTGAGACACAGTGTCGTGAAAAAAAAAAAAAAAGTCATGGATGTTTAAAGTTTAACTTCTTCATATGTCTAATATTAAAGTTCACTTTTCATTCAGGAAGTATGACGCTGCGCTGTCAGTGCGCTTCTCCATGTTTGTGGTTGGTCGAATGCTCCAAATACCACCCCTTTCATGTAAACGCGCACCTAACTAGATAGGACACGGCTGGCTTGAGCGATCCACTTGATAACCCGTGTCGTAGGACTGCTTAGCGAGAGCGCGTATGTTTTGGATCAGGCCAACCGGCTAACTCAAACATATCCAGGTTAGGTTGAACCAGCTTCGAAGTACAGGCCTCTTGTCTTCTCTAAAGAAGAGGGACCAATGGAAACGTTGTCATGTTGCCGTTGTTCAGCATGGAAACATTCATTAGCTAACAATGCCATTATTGTTCTATATAATATAAAGGGAGGTCAGGTACTCTTTAAAACAGCTGCTAGTTATGGGTACTTTTTACTGAAGTACATTTCAAAGCCCTCTTTACTTTGACTTGAGTAAAGAAGTTTAGTCAGTACACCAGAGTATTTTTAAACACGAGTATCCGTACTTCTACTTGAGTAAAGGATGTGTGTACTTTTGCCATCTCTGTACATTTCTAAGTATAAATTCTGCATCTTAACGTCACCTCGGACCGAAGCGCTCCTCCTGCTGAAAGTTGTAATCATCTCTTCAAACTTGATTCCTCAGTCTGTTTCTATCTATCTAACGCTGCCTCCGGAGTTTAATTATACATTCATCACTCTTCATAGGGGGTGAGTAGGGGGGTGTATTAGGACGGTTGGTAATCATAAACCATGTCAGGATAAATACACCAGTGCATACACTTTGCAAATGAGGCGTCTCTCTATCTCTCTCTCTCTCTCTCTCTCTCTCTCTCTCTCTCTCTCTCTCTCTCTCTCGCCTCTGAGCTAATGTTTGCTCGTTGATTGATGACACGCTGATCTGAGAGGAGCTTCACGTTCTGACCACAGAAAATAAAGCAAATAAAGCAGAGCCGCGCTGTCACTTCAGTTCCGATAGCATCGTTCAATATGCTGGGTCGAGCTTCCAAAATGGAAATGTACCAACATGAGCGAACACTGGAGTAACGCCAAAAGAAGATGACTTAAAGTAAATAGTACGTGTCTCAGTTCAATACCCATAACTCTACATATGGTATCACTGTATGCTATGCTTCATTATTTTGATTGATGACACACTTTAACATGCTGGAGTCTCTAACAATAGAAGGGTGTGTTCAGTTGAAATATATAAAGTTGGTGTATAACAAAATTCTTGCTGATTTCCATCTGTATACTTCCTAAAAGACACCTTACATAATATCAATGTTTATGCAATACCAATATTTCTCTAAGTTGTGAGCCAGCAAACAGTACAAATATTGTGGACATCACAAAATGTATTTGAGATAAAGCTGATGGTAGGTCAAAACCGACATTTTAAAAATGCTTGTTTTGCATATATGTCATATTTAACTAAAACGTTTTTTATCTGCCAAAATACTTGGAAAAACTGTAATCCTTTGTTATGTTCAAGATCTTCAAGTCATAACACAAAACACAATAACACAGATGCTGGCAAGAAACATTGGGAAGTTGTTTTTTGATTTAAGTTGATGTATGACAAAAAGTCATTTATTGCTGACTTCCATCTCCATGCTTTTTCCAAGCCACGTGGGCAAACATAAAATCAGTTTGTATGCAGATGATACCAATAGTTATCTAGGTTTTAACCCAGCAAACTATTGCCAACAACATTCTGGGTGTCACAACATTTAGTTGAGCTAAACATTAATAAAACAGAAATGCTTGTGGTCGGTCAAACCCCAAACTTCCGCTACTTTTGTTTTGCAGAAATGTTGATCTCATTGTTAACTGCAGACTTAAATGAGGCACTACACGCCAAGTCAATGGTTTGAAAACAGATGCTACAAAGAACAACAGATTGTAACTTAAATGTTTATGCTAATTAATAACTTTTTTCTGAAGAATCTACGTCCTCTAGAAAACATTTGGTATGCAAAACCCAAAATGCACTTTTGTCCGCCACTTGTGTCAATTAACGTCAACTCTGCAATTCCAAAAATGTCCTCGAATGTTCTTAGTTATGACTGAAAGGGACGTAAATCCTCCCTTTGCTCCCACACGAATGCAACATATGGATGCCTAAAGAGGATTATATACTGCAATCCAATATGGCGCTCCATTAATTCCAATGGCAGTTGTTCACAGGAACAATTGCCAATTCAAGTGCTATGCATCTGCTCATATTGGCCGTGGTGATTAACAGCGCGTACATTTCACTTGGTTTGGTTTTATTAGCAGCTGTTCAACATATTGATAAATTGTCACAATACCGGAGACAGGCCGTTTCTACATGTCGAGTACACCTGCTGCAGAGCCACTATTTCAAGTAAACTACGCCATCGAGAGGCGCCACATGCTGGGCATTTAACATGCATTTAAACCGTCCTTCGGCGCCACTTGATGACGTAGGATACTTGAAATAGTGGCTCTGCAGCAGGATTACTCGACATTGAGAGGGAGCTCTCTGATTGGCTGTCCAGTTGGAGTGCAGGAGTGGTGGATTACAGGTAACAGGAATACGTGACTTTGTTTGTCAAGGCAAGTTATTTATATAGCACCTTTCAACACAAGGTAATTCAGTGCTTTAAAAAAATGAAAGACATTAAGAGCATTAAGAAGCATATTATAAAATGGCATTTAAAAACAGTAATTTAAAAGGAAAGATAATAAAACATGAATAACAAAGGTACATTAATTACAGGTACAGTGCCGTGTGAGATACACACATCTGAAAGGTTTAGCTCTGACTCTGACTAGTTTTCTTTGACCTCACTTTCTTTCTACTTTCTTTTTTAACTTATCCTTTAGTTATTTCAAGTGTTTCATGCCAAACAAACCCCGCTTTGGAAAAGTCTAATCTGCAACCCAATATTCTGAAAATTCTACGGAGCCTGGCCGTATTTGTGTAGCATATAAAATGTATGTGCTCCAGACATTCATGTGGCTTGCTAGTTTTGGACCCCATCTTGTAACGAATTACATTTTTAGTTGGATTAATAATTTCCTTACAGACCGTCCTCAGACAGTGAAAATAGGCCCTTATTGCTCCTCCGCCCGCACCCTCAGCACTGGCTCCCCGCAGGGCTGCGTGCTGAGCCCTCTACTCTCCACTCTCTACACACACGACTGCTCTCCCAATCTCCCCTCCAACTCCATTATCAAATGTGCAGATGACACCACTGTGGTCGGCCAAATACATAAGGGAGACGACGAGTCGGCATACAGAGACGAGATCCTGAAGCTGTCTGCGTGGTGTTCAGCTAACAACCATCTGAACACAAGCAAAACAAAAGAAATCATCATAGACTTCAGAAATCACCGTCCAGAACCCGCCCCCCTTCACCTCCATGGAGAGAGAGTGGAGAGGGTCTCCCACCTTCCTGGGGGTTCACATCTCGGAGAGCCTCAGCTGGACAGCACCCACCACTGCAGCAGTTAAGAAGGCCCAGCAGCGACTATACTTCCTGAGGGTGCTTCGGAGAAACCGACTGAACAAGAAACTGCTGGTGTCCTTCTACCGGGCGACCATCGAGAGCGTGCTGTCATACTCCATCTCGGGGTGGTATGCAGGATGCTCAGCTGCGGACAAGAAAGCCCTGCAGAGAGCGATCAGGATGGCAGAGGAAACCATTGGCTGCCCCCTGCCCTCTCTGGAGCACATCTCCACCTCCCCCTGCCCTCTCTGGAACACATCTCCACCTCCCCCTGCCCTCTCTGGAACACATCTCCCCCTGCCCTCTCTGGAACACATCTCCACCTGCCCTCTCTGGAACACATCTCCACCTGCCCTCTCTGGAACACATCTCCACCTGCCCTCTCTGGAAACACATCTACCTGCCCTCTCTGGAACACATCTCCACCTCCCCCTGCCCTCTCTGGAACACATCTCCACCTCCCCCTGCCCTCTCTGGAACACATCTCCCCCTGCCCTCTCTGGAACACATCTCCACCTCCCCCTGCCCTCTCTGGAACACATCTCCACCTCCCCCTGCCCTCTCTGGAACACATCTCCACCTCCCCCCTGCCCTCTCTGGAACACATCTCCACCTCCCGCTGCCCTCTCTGGAACACATCTCCCCCTGCCCTCTCTGGAACACATCTCCACCTCCCCCCTGCCCTCTCTGGAACACATCTCCACCTCCCCCTGCCCTCTCTGGAACACATCTCCACCTCCCCCTGCCCTCTCTGGAACACATCTCCACCTCCCCCTGCCCTCTCTGGAACACATCTCCCCCTGCCCTCTCTGGAACACATCTCCACCTGCCCTCTCTGGAACACATCTCCACCTGCCCTCTCTGGAACACATCTCCACCTCCCCCTGCCCTCTCTGGAACACATCTCCACCTCCCCCTGCCCTCTCTGGAACACATCTCCCCCTGCCCTCTCTGGAACACATCTCCACCTCCCGCTGCCCTCTCTGGAACACATCTCCACCTCCCCCTGCCCTCTCTGGAACACATCTCCACCTCCCCCTGCCCTCTCTGGAACACATCTCCACCTCCCGCTGCCCTCTCTGGAACACATCTCCACCTCCCGCTGCCCTCTCTGGAACACATCTCCACCTCCCCCTGCCCTCTCTGGAACACATCTCCACCTCCACCTGCCCTCTCTGGAACACATCTCCACCTGCCCTCTCTGGAACACATCTCCACCTCCACCTGCCCTCTCTGGAACACATCTCCACCTCCCGCTGCCCTCTCTGGAACACATCTCCACCTCCCGCTGCCCTCTCTGGAAACACATCTCCACCTCCCGCTGCCCTCTCTGGAACACATCTCCACCTCCCGCTGCCCTCTCTGGAACACATCTCCACCTCCCGCTGCCCTCTCTGGAACACATCTCCACCTCCCGCTGCCCTCTCTGGAACACATCTCCACCTCCCCCTGCCCTCTCTGGAACACATCTCCACCTCCCGCTGCCCTCTCTGGAACACATCTCCACCTCCCCCTGCCCTCTCTGGAACACATCTCCACCTGCCCTCTCTGGAACACATCTCCACCTCCCGCTGCCCTCTCTGGAACACATCTCCACCTCCTCCTGCCCTCTCTGGAACACATCTCCACCTCCCGCTGCCCTCTCTGGAACACATCTCCACCTCCCGCTGCCCTCTCTGGAACACATCTCCACCTCCACCTCTCTGGAACACATCTCCACCTCCCGCTGCCCTCTCTGGAACACATCTCCACCTCCACCTCTCTGGAACACATCTCCACCTCCCGCTGCCCTCTCTGGAACACATCTCCACCTCCCGCTGCCTCAGCAGAGCTAACTAAATTATACAGGACAGCTCTCACCCGGGTCACAGACTGTTCTCGCTCCTGCCTTCTGAAGATACAGGAGCTTCAAGTCACGGACAAACAGACTCAAAAACAGCTTCTACCCCTGGGCCGTCAGGCTGCTCAACCACCACACATAATGCAATAACCGTAACAATTCTCACACATACACACACTTTTAATGCACTTTATATACTATTTTTATATCAATATTTTTAACTATTTATTCCCCCGTATGTTGTCTGTCCTATTGCCGTGATTTTTAGTGTTATGTATTTGTTTGTATTTTTTGCACACCGGGACAGAGTTGCACTCTGAATCTCGTTATACTCTGTGAATTATGCTGTATTGCTGTTTTAATAACTTTTAAATGTTATTTTATCTTGTTCTAATAACTTTTAAATTCTATTTTATCATGTTTTATCACCACTGTAAAGCGTCTTTGAGCACCTGGAAAAGCGCTTTGAAATGCAATGTATTATTATTATTATTATTACTCTGTGTATAATGACAATAAAAGGCTTTAACTTTAACTTAACTTAAAATAACCCTGTGTTTACGAGTGCCATCTCTAAACTTCATAGTGTCCATTGCAGCTTTTAAATCATTTACCTGATGTCCTCCTCGCTGCTGTTCATATATTTAATCCTTCAAGTTGTCCAGGAGGGGTTTGCAGATACTGTGTATAATTAAACAGGGAACATGTCTTGACACAGCGTTTTCCTGCAGCAGGTGTATCACAGAGGGACAGGCAGCCAGACATCGAGCAGTGACAGTTTCCTCGCTCTGCTTTCACTTTTTTTTTTTGAACCTCTTTTATCATTTTCCTCAGCCCTCGGGCTCAGATGCGAGCCGTTTGCATTTTTCTTGTTTTGATGTATTTCAGGTTTTTTCCGCCCATCGTTTCTCAGCTTGCAGGTGAAGTGTCGGGCGCTGTCTCTCTCTTTACGTTGCCATCAGCATTCCACAAGGTGTGTTTGTGAAGCGTGGGATTTCTCAGCCCTTTCTGTTTCTGTTTCACCTCCAGCCTGAACCACCGCTCACAAATTATTCATGCGGTGTCAAGGAGCTGCAGCAGCATGCGCCTGAGGGGACAGTGTGTGTGTGTGTGTGTGTGTGTGTGTGTGTGTGTGTGTGTGTGTGTGTGTGTGTGTGTGTGTGTGTGTGTGTGTGTGTGTGTGTGTGTGTGTGTGTGTGTGTGTGTATTATGAAGAGGTGGGAAGAAGTGGAGTACAAATACTTCGTTACTGTACTAAAGTACATTTTTCTGGTAACACTCCACTACTTATTTTTCTGACGACTTTTTCTTTCTACTTCTCTCATTCTCCAAACAGCTGGTTCCTTTAGTCTGAATGTGTGTTTGGTGCGTGGTCATTATTCTTTAGAGTCACTGCGTGCCTATTGGTTGGAACACGATCCGTGTATCCATCACTTCCTGGTCTTCTCTAAAGAAGAGGGACCAATGGAAACGTTGTCATGTTACCGTTGTTCAGCATGGAAACATTCATTAGCTAACAATGACATTATTGTTCTATTGATATAAAGGGAGGTCAGGTACTCTTTAAAACAGCTGCTAGCTATGGATACTTTTAAAATCCCATATTTCTTTACTTTTACTTGAGTAAAGAAGTTTAGTCAGTAGCCTACTACTACCAGAGTATTTTTAAACACGAGTATCCGTACTTCCACTTGAGTAAAGGATGTGTTTACTTTTGCCACCTCTGATATTATTCAAGCTGGGATATTGTGTGTTATGCCAGCATGTGTGTGTGTTTGTGTGTGTGTGTGTGTGTGTGTGTGTGTGTGTGTGTGTGTGTGTGTGTGTGTGTGTGTTGTAATTCCCACTCCAAATCAAAGTCCCTGACAGCTGCCTTAATGCTGGCTGCCTCTCAGGTGATGAAGAGCCGCTGCTCGTCGCCACAGATACCTCCATCACTCCCACCTCCCCCCCCCTCACTTTCCTCTCCCCCCTCCCTGTTGACGGCAGATCAATCACGACGTCCACTCACCGCTCTGTATCCCTGACACTGACATGTATAATTAAAGTTTATTCCCCCGGACCTCCCTGCTCAGCTCCTTCTCGCAGAAGATGATAAATATGAAATGGGCTTTTCATATTTCAGAAATCAGCGGGGAAGTGTGGAGGAAACCCCTCCTATTGTTCAGGGAGGGGGGGGAGATCCCTCAGGTACAATGCATTGGATTTTTGTTTTAAAAAGTGTGCAGGAGCCTCGAAGATTCATCTTAAACTTTTCAGCATTTCACCTCTCGAAGAAAAAGGTGCCTTTAAAGGTGGGGTATGTAATGTATTTCAGAAACACTTTGTTATATTCCATGGAATGCTCTTAGCATCCCGATAGCAATGAATATATTAAAGGCGTTGACAATATATTAAAAAATGTCATCTGTGGAAGCCGTGGAACTGTAGCCAGCGTTCTTGCTGTGAGCCGTGCTTGAATGTTAAAGCAACACATACTGTGTGTTTCAGGCTGAAGCAGACACTGCGAGGGCCCTGCACAAACGGACCCTCGTACAAAGCATCCAATTAAATCAGCTACTCAGAGCACCGAAAGCTTTTGATAAAAAAAAAACAAGTTAGCGGTGGAAACATTGGACAAAGAAAGACAGGTAATTTTGTAACATTCAGTAATTTATTTTCAAGTCAAATGAAAGGTGCTCAAGGTGACCTTTACATCTTTTAGGATCCTAAAAGAGAAATCCCTTTTTTCTTTAGAGAAAACCAAAATCATGTTTTTTTCTCTCGTTCCTTCAGGAATGGCTGAATAAATAAAGACTCCAACAAAAACCACCCAAGGCCTCTCTCTCTCTCTGAGTGTTATCCTTTTATTAAGGAAATAATAATGCGATGGCTCCTCTGACAGTAGGGTAGTCCAGGGTGACGGGGTCTACCATATCAGGAGGTTGGGGGTTTGCCCTCTCCTTCCACATGTGCAGCACACAGGCCGTTATGATGCGGCAAGCTCTTTCAGGGGCCACTCTGAGCCCCCGCAGGTGAATCGGGCCTTCAGTATCCCAAAGGTCATTTCAACCCTGACCCTGGTTTTGGCATGGGCCACATTGAAAGGTGTGTGTGGCCCTTCACCAGGGTCAGCATACGGGGTCATCAGGAAAGGCTGGCAGGCATAGCCCCTGTCCCCGAGCAGCACTCCACTGAAGAGCCCTGCAGATAAGGAACATGTCCATAATAATACCACAAAGGGCAGTTTAAGAAGCTCAACACAATAAGAATGGACAGTTGCCATACCCTGCTCGAGTTTGTGACACAGTGAGTCATGGACTGACCCTCCACTTTGCCTCAAGGCTCGTGATTATACCACTGTGGTCACATGTGTCCTGCAAAAGCATGTGGGGTTAACAAGCCTACTTCCACAATAAGAGCATCATAGTCAGTGTAGAATCAATGTTGAGGCTGTGGAATGATTTGCGATGTACATAGTAGCGCAAAGCAATACATACAGTCTGCGGCACTGTAAGGGCACAACTCCGATGTGAGGCATTAGCAATATGTGGCTCGAGGAGCTGACACAGATAAGTCAGCCCTTCTGACGAGAACCTGTTTTCATACAAAGACTCTTCAGGGAAAGCCAAAGGGTTTAGTCTGTCCCTACAGATCCTCTGCCGCCTGAGAGCGCCTCGCTCCGAGCTCCACAGTGTCATCGACCAATGGCGACGTCATATTCGCACAGATTTCATTGGTCGTGTCAGGGACCAAGCAGTAAGGCAACAGGAGTGGTTTAAATAATCTAGGGTTTTTATCAGTGATGTTACGTATTGCGCCGAGGCTTCGGAGCGTGTGTCGAGTAATCCCCGAAGCTTTTTGTGAAGCCTGTATCGAGGCTTGTATCGATTTGGGCCAGTGATGTCATCGATGACGAACGAAGCCTCGCTGCCTGTCGATACCACGTGACTGCTTCAGGAAGCGATTCAGATCGGTTGAACCGCTGAACCACAACGCTCATAATACCCATGGATGTATAATAAGAACCATATTACCCCTCCTGTACCCGGTGACACGATGGATTCAAGAGAGCTCAGACCCTCACATATAGAGGTCGGAACATGTCATAAGTATAAATAGATACAAGCATTAATACATGTAGGAATAAAAACATCAATACAAATATGAATAAATACAGGAATACATATGTTGCAGTGTTTTCAGGGAGCTTTAGTGTGTGTGCTGTGGCTCAGCCGGAAAGCGGTTGACTCACGACCGCAGGGTCCCTGGTTCAACGACTGGCGCAAGAGGGGGAAAAAACAAAACGTGAAGAAACTAGGGCATCACTCGAAGGTGCTTATTGTATGAGTCAAATGCAGAGCATATAGGCTAATGGAGATGCAGTTATTTCCAGCATTCTTTGTTTACCATTCATTCTTTGTATGTGATAATGTATCTGCTAATGTACAGGAGGAAGAGAGATACACTGTCTGTCTAGTTGGCTTACATAACAGTTAAAGTTTACAGCCTAAAGAACATGGAGCATTTTTCCCCCTTTTATTAATTTTTATGTCAATTTGCACATTTCATGGTGACGCTCAGCCTCTCCCCTTAACCCCTAACAGTCATCGTCATGGTGACGCTCAGCCTCTCCCCTTAACCCCTAACAGTCATCGTCATGGTGACGCTCAGCCCTCTCCCCTTAACCCCTAACAGTCATCGTCATGGTGACGCTCAGCCTCTCCCCTTAACCCCTAACAGTCATCGTCATGGTGACGCTCAGCCTCTCCCCTTAACTCCTAACAGCCATCATCATGTCCACCACAACACAGAGAAATACTTTAATGCACAATGCTTTGCGCACGGACCAATTCCAAAAACCCTAGCGGAGAATGGCTGAACCGACGCAGCACACATTTAAATGTAAGTATGTAGTGGCGTAGAACATGTGTTGGTAAATATGTTACTTTGGTACATTTGTTATCACCATAAATGTGTTCCGTGAAAGTAAAGCAAGTTCATAATTAGATAGACATTGTGAGGTATTTATTTTCGGTACAGTTTATGTTGAAACCGTTAGAGAGAGTGGCACACTTGTTAGCCTGTTCCATTCTTCTTCGTTTTCCGAAGCCGTGGCTTGGAAGCATACTTGCTTCGTTTCTGAAGGAAGTGACTTTGAAGTACGCGACTACCAAGCCAGCATCCTCGAGATTGAGAAACGGCCAGAGGCTCTGCAGCATGTGTACTCGACATTGAGAAATGGCCAGTCTATTATGGAGCACTCACCCGGGAGAAGAGTCACAGCTGCAGCCAATCAGCAATCAGTGGGGGGAGACAGGTGTGTTCATTAAGAAAAGGCTGCTGACAGTAATCTGCCTCGATCCGCCGGTTTAAAAGCTTATATTGATCTTGTTTTCTTACTTTACTTTAATTAAAATATTGTAAATATAAATGTCTGATATTGACAGTAATTTATCAAATTGGCTCCAAAAAACTATGATTAAAAACGGTAATGTGCAATGTCGTGCACATTTGGGTGGAGGTGCATAAAAGAGAAATTGGCTCAGAAAAATAATTTACTGAACCACTCTCTCTCTCTGTCTGTCTCTCACACACACACACACACACACACACACACACACACACACACACACACACACACACACACACACACACACACACCAGAAATGAAAGAACACATAATGATTTCCTCATTAAGACCCTTTTTAATGCATGGAGAGATAATTTATTCATGAAAATTAACAAATGATTCATTCCGGCAGCCGTTGTGTTCAGATATATTGTAACTGCAGCATTGTGCATGCAAGGCAGATTAAAATAGTTTTGATCACCTCTGAAAATTACAGTTTTAGCAGGTAGCTCCGTTAATTAGCGCCGCAGACATTACCTGGCAGTCAGCAGATCCAATAACATGTCTTTTTTCTTTTCTTTTTTTCGTGATTATTATTTTAAAATTCAGGCTTGAGGTGCACTTAGTTTTGCTCACTTGACTGCTTTCCTTTGAATTGTTTTCCAGTTTCTTTAACTTGCCAGTATTTTGTTCAGCAAACTTTTTTAACTTTGTTAGAAAAAGGTTTCTAGAAGTATTATAAATATTAATGTTATGCCCAAATGGAGCCTGCATCCACAAGTAGATGAGTTAATAAGAGTGGCCAGTTAAGAGTTTATAAAGCAGAAAAGTTAAAATAATACTTGAATTTCTAGTCTCTACTTTAAAGAGTCCTCTCTTGCTGATGTTCAGGTGTATATCAGTATGTGTCTCTACTTTAAAGAGTCCTCTCCTGCTGATGTTCAGGTGTATATCAGTATGTAGTGTCTCTACTTTAAAGAGTCCTCTCCTGCTGATGTTCAGGTGTATATCAGTGTGTAGTGTCTCTACTTTAAAGAGTCCTCTCCTGCTGATGTTCAGGTGTATATCAGTATGTAGTGTCTCTACTTTAAAGAGTCCTCTCCTGCTGATGTTCAGGTGTATATCAGTATGTAGTGTCTCTACTTTAAAGAGTCCTCTTCTGTTAATGTTCAGGTGTATATCAGTATGCAGTGTCTCTACTTTAAAGAGTCCTCTCCTGCTGATGTTCAGGTGTATATCAGTATGTAGTGTCTCTACTTTAAAGAGTCCTCTCCTGCTGATGTTCAGGTGTATATGAGTATGTAGTGTTTCTACTTTAAAGAGTCCTCTCTTGTTGATGTTCAGGTGTATATCAGTATGTAGTGTCTCTACTTTAAAGAGTCCTCTCCTGCTGATGTTCAGGTGTATATTAGTATGTAGTGTCTCTACTTTAAAGAGTCCTCTCCTGCTGATGTTCAGGTGAATATCAGTATGTAGTGTCTCTACTTTACAGAGTCCTCTCCTGCTGATGTTCAGGTGTATATCAGTATGTAGTGTCTCTACTTTAAAGAGTCCTCTCCTGCTGATGTTCATGTGTATATCAGTATGTAGTGTCTCTACTTTAAAGAGTCCTATCCTGCTGATGTTCAGGTGTATATCAGTATGTAGTGTCTCTACTTTAAAGAGTCCTCTCCAGCTGATGTTCAGGTGTATATCAGTATATAGTGTATCTACTTTAAAGAGTCCTGTCCTGCTGATGTTCAGGTGTATATCAGTATGTAGTGTCTCTACTTTAAAGAGTGCTCTCCTGCTGATGTTCAGGTGTATATCAGTGTGTAGTGCCTCTACTTTAAAGAGTCCTCTCCTGCTGATGTTCAGGTGTATATCAGTATGTAGTGTCTCTACTTTAAAGAGTCCTCTCCTGCTGATGTTCAGGTGTATATCAGTATGTAGTGTCTCTACTTTAAAGAGTCCTCTCCTGCTGATGTTCAGGTGTATATCAGTATGTAGTGTCTCTACTTTAAAGAGTCCTCTCCTGCTGATGTGCAGGTGTATATCAGTGTGTAGTGCCTCTACTTTAAAGAGTCCTCTCCTGCTGATGTTCAGGTGTATATCAGTATGTAGTGCCTCTACTTTAAAGAGTCCTCTCCTGCTGATGTTCAGGTGTATATCAGTATGTAGTGTCTCTACTTTAAAGAGTCCTCTCCTGCTGATGTTCAGGTGTATATCAGTATGTAGTGTCTCTACTTTAAAGAGTCCTATCCTGCTGATGTTCAGGTGTATATCAGTATGTAGTGTTTCTACTTTAAAGAGTCCTCTCCTGCTGATGTTCAGGTGTATATCAGTATGTAGTGTCTCTACTTTAAAGAGTCCTATCCTGCTGATGTTCAGGTGTATATCAGTATGTAGTGTCTCTACTTTAAAGAGTCCTCTCCTGCTGATGTTCAGGTGTATATCAGTATGTAGTGTCTCTCCTCTGACATGTCTCCATGCTTTAATGTTCAAACAGCTCTTTATTCTTCTCATACTGCCTGTGCTGCAGCACCTCTGTTCACCCTCTGTCTGAAACCAGATCCCAGTCTGCTCTGATTGTTTAGCTGGCCAGTACCCAATCTGTCAGCTAACCAATGAAATGGTGCTCTCATAACGGTCAAAAAGTAAAATATGGATCGCTTGACACTTCTCACACTCAAGGACCAAAGACTTGGCTGTGTAACGGGAGTACAAATTCCAAAGAAAAATCATCATGTGGTCTCTTTCACTATTTAAAGTGGACCTATCATGCTATATTTGAAACATATATTGTAGGGCCATACCTATATAAAACATGTCTGTGAAGTTTTCTTTTCAAAATACCAAACAGATCATGTATTTTAGCCATGCCTCATTTTGCTCTATTTGCTCTTTTCCAGCCCTGTTTTTGCAAGGGCTGATTCTGATTTTGTGGCAGACTACAGCGCCACTTACAGGCCTGGCAGATGTACTACAGCGTCTCCAGCGCTTTCGAGCGGTCTCTCATTATAGGTGGAGAGTTGCCTATGTAGGCGGAGTACCCCTTTTCTGACGTCAGAAAAATTCAAATAATAATCAGCTCCGTTGCAGCCCCGTTTTTAGAGATTTGGGTACGGAGGAAAAGAGAGAGGGTTGTGTTTTCTGACACTTGGTGAGTTCCCTGACACACCGAGGACACATATTCATGTATAAAAGACGTACAAATGTGCATTTTGCATGATAGGTCCCTTTTAAGTAGCATACCACTATATCAAATCAAATCAAATCAAGTTTTATTTATATAGCACATTTATAAACGATTTTTGGTCGAGCCAAAGTGCTGTACATAAAATAAAAATAGCCTACAGTAGAGACACTTTTCAGCAAATACAACAGCACAGATTGTTCAGAATATCAGTATGAGAAAAACGACACCCTCTGTCCTTAGACCCTCTGTCCTTAGACCCTCATATCGTACAAGGAAACACTTCCAGAGAAAACCCACCGTTTAAAGGGAACATGGGAGAAACCTCAGGGAGAGCAGCAGAAAAGGGATCCCTCTCCCAGGACGGACAGACGTGCAATAGATACCGTGTGTAAATCCAAGAGATAATACATTTTACAGCATATAGACCGAATGTTAGGAAATGCATGTGTCTGTAATGAGAAGATGAATCCACGAGGATATCAGCTATATATATATATATATATGTCTAATAGAAGCTACTGTTTTTAATTTTAAAGGGTTCATTGAAAAGTCTGTCATGTTTTGCTACAACAAACGTTATGATGGTAACTAGCCAATAGCGGCGATAGTCACTTTCGTTGAAGGCAGAGCAGGTGTGTGTGCGCCATTTGACTAAACTACACTGTGGAAACTCAAAATCAAGTGTTCACAGTGTACGACATTGCAAGGGAACTTTTTAAGCTGTATTTTTGTTCTATATTGATGCTAACATTCCAAAAAGCAACTATCCAACTGTGACTGATTAGCAGGTCCGTCAAACTTTGAATTGTTTCTGTTTTTCTTCCAGCTTGTACTTTGTTTTCCTGTTTCTACATTCAGTGGACTAAAATGCCTCCAGGCAGCGACACTCTGAGAACTTTAAAAGTGTTTAATTCAAAGAGCAGACAGTGTTTATTTTCCTCAACCTGTTTCTCTTTTGAACTTCCACACGCACGTCAGAAAGGCAAAAACACATCTTTGTTTTAATGATGTTTTATGCATCTCTGCGCCTCACACTCTAATGACACTGAAGAGATGTGAGGCCGGGAAAATAAAAGTATTAGTCTGCAGAACGACGAGGCCTTTCAGAGTTCAGGTGGAGAGCCTTTGATGGATATTTAACACACAGAGGCTGATCCGGGTTAATCTGGCCTTTTGCTCGCTGGCAGGGTTCAGTGCCGATGAGTCGGATGATAGCGACCGCCGAGAGGAAACTTCAAAGGTCGAGGACTCGGACGCCTCCTGATCCACCCGCAGCGACGATAAGACCACAAAGAATATGAAACCACGGCTAGGACAATGACCTGCTGTGACCCCAACACCAACAAATAACACACAGAAAGATACATGACCTTTACAGAGGCTGAGAACCGGAGTCAGTGTTGTCTTTGTAACAAAACCCTGAGAGACCAGAAAATAAACTGAAATGTAGAAAATAACAAACACAACATTTTTATTTGAAGAGGCCCTATTGTGCCTACTATCCCTGTAGTGCAGGGGTGGGGAACCTTTTTCCTCTCAAGGGCCATTTCAATTTTTTCAACATTCTCCGAGGGCCGTACAATTTATTGACCTCTGCTTAAAAATCACAGCCCATTCATTTCTCCTTTCTTTCATGCTGTGCAGAAAAAGCAACCTCTTAATCCAGATATCTTGCCATGACTCGCGCATGCATGCACGTGCACGGTGTGGTATGACCACCAAACAGAAAGATATGGACACAAGATGTGTGCAAATGTATTTAGTTTCCTGTCCATGTGGACATGATTTAAGTGGGGGGGCGGGACTTAACCTCCTCTAGGGGGGTCCTGGGGCATGCTCCCCCGGGAAGATTATTTTTCCTAAATGTTGAAGTTGAAAGCATCAATCTGGTGCACTTTGAGAGCAAAATTAGGAGATCTATGGACACATCTCTCAACACCCATATGAAACAGAACTGGAAGCAGATTTACTTTTTCTTTATGTATATTTTATAAATCACTCTCTTTTCAAAATGTATTCTTGTTTATTAATGACAACTTTTGTTTACTGTCACATAGTATTTTATACCTGTTTACTTTATTCTCTTGTTTTTTGATAACTATAATGTTCATATAAAGATGTGCCTTTACCTCACTGGTTGGAGAACAAGCTTCTTATATTCGTTAGCATAGCGAGCTAACCAGATGCTAATAACAACAAAGCTATTGACTGTATGATCAGTATGACAGATGAACAGATCGCCACTGGGCAACTAAGACACAGCCACGCAAAAACTGCAGCATGTGTACGGATGTATGGGTACTGCAATTTTTGAAGTGCCGGAGCGACGTTCTGGTGCTCTCCGTCAGAACTGGACCCCTGTCAGACGAGACATATACCACGTGATGACACGTTAGGCTCGTGTTGTGTTCAAGGACCATGACCGTTGCCAGGAAAAACAGGCACTCGCTTGTTTAATTAATTTGCGGTCTAGATTTCTTTAATTCTTTTCTTTTTTGCGTGTGTTTATAAATTACCTCGAGGGCCGTACCAAATGGTCTCGCAGGCCATATACGGCCCGGGGGCCGGAGGTTCCCCACCCCTGCTGTAGTGTGTTGAATACTTTTTTTGTGTGCGTAAATGGTCCGCAAAGGCTAAACTACCAAAGTAAGGCGTTTTTGAAGTGACTGAAATGTTACATATTATCAGCTTTCATTAACTAAAAAATACATATGCAAAAGGTGTTTTAGCACTTCCGGTTCCCTCGTCTGTACGTCAATGGATTCTTGAATGTGTTTTTGTTTAGAATCCTGAAATAAGGTCTGTGGTAAACAGAAGCTGAAGAGTTTTTAACATTTTGTTCTACGGTATAAAATATATCAGTAAATAGGCCTACCCCACTGGTGAATTTAAAAACAGCGGTTCCTAACAAGTGTCTAAATGAGACGACTAAACGATGCATCACACCAAATATTAGCTGCCTTTAGCTTAGCGGTGGAGACGTGAAGTCATGTGACCGTGCTGTAGTTCCTTTATAGCCCAACATTAGCCGCCTTTAGCTTAGCGGTGGTGAGGTGAAGTCATGTGACCGTGCTGTAGTTCCTTTATAGCCAAACATTAGCCGCCTTTAGCTTAGCGGTGGTGACGTGAAGTCATGTGACTGTGCTGCAGTTCCTTTATAGCCCAATATTAGCCACTTTTAGCTTAGCGGTGGTCACGTGAAGTCATGTGACTGTGCTGTAGTTCCTTAGCTCCACATTAGCCGCCTTTAGCTTAGCGGTGGTGAGGTGAAGTCATGTGACCGTGCTGTAGTTCCTTTATAGCCAAACATTAGCCGCCTTTAGCTTAGCGGTGGTGACGTGAAGTCATGTGACTGTGCTGCAGTTCCTTTATAGCCCAATATTAGCCACTTTTAGCTTAGCGATGGTTACGTGAAGTCATGTGACCGTGCTGTAGTTCCTTTATAGCCCAATATTAGCCACTTTTAGCTTAGCGATGGTTACGTGAAGTCATGTGACCGTGCTGTAGTTCCTTTATAGCCCAATATTAGCCACCTTTAGCTTAGCGGTGGTCATGTGAAGTCATGTGACCGTGCTGTAGTTCCTTTATAGCCCAACATTAGCCGCCTTTAGCTTAGCGATGGTCACTTGAAGTCATGTGACCGTGCTGTAGTTCCTTTATAGCCCAACATTAGCCGCCTTTAGCTTAGCGATGGTTACGTGAAGTTATGTGACAGTGCTGTTTCCTTTATAGCCCAACATTAGCCGCCTTTAGCTTAGCGATGGTTACATGAAGTCATGTGACCGTGATGTTTCCTTTAAAGCCCAACATTAGCCACCTTTAGCTTAGCGCTGGTCACGTGAAATCATGTGACCGTGCTGTAGTTCCTTTATAGCCCAACATTAGCCGCCTTTAGCTTAGCGATGGTTACGTGAAGTCATGTGACTGTGCTGTTTCCTTTATAGCCCAACATTAGCTGCCTTTAGATTAGCGATGGTTACGTGAAGTCATGTGACCGTGCTGTTTCCTTTATAGCCCAACATTAGCCACCTTTAGCTTAGCAGTGGTGACGTGAAGTTATGTGACCGTGCTGTAGTTCCTTTATAGCCTAAAGTTAGCCACCTTTAGCTTAGCGGTGGTGATGTTAAATCAAGAGACCGTGCATATTGCCACAGAGTTTATTTGTTATCCCCATTGGCATTTGGTCTTAAGGTGTGTTGGTACATTTGGGGTTTGCCTACATACATACTTAATCACTGCACCACATCCATAAGGTCACCATACTGTCATGGTGGTTTAATTTGCCTCTCATCACCTCATCCTTCACCTGTCAGACTTGTATCACTACTTTAAATGAAACTTAAGGCTCAGGCTATAGCTACCAATCTTTGAATGTTTTCCAAATCGCAGTAATAAAGTTGTACTTTATTTAAACTTCAGTTGTGTCAGATTGGAGTCAGATTACAGACAGACTGCTTTGGTTGGCATTTCCATCGTTTGGCACTTTCTTGATTATATCAGAGTGTTTCTGTGTCACTGAGGCCGTAATTCTGCCTCGTTTTCCCTCCGCCTGTCCGTCAGCTGCGCACACACACACACACACACACACACACACACACACACACACACACACTCTCTCACACACACACACTCACACACATGCGCTAACAGGCTGTCGGGCGTATTGCCCCGGTCATGATTTTTGCAAATGAAGCTCGGCTGCAAATCACGGCTGGCCCTGAATCAGCATCTCTTTCATAAAGCCTGATTTCTAGACGCTGCATGTTCTGCAGATCTGACAGAGAGCTGTGCTGGTAGTCTGCAGAACATAAATACGCCAACTTATACCCGGGCTATATGTGAAATATGTGTTTCTATGGAAACAGCGATTAGTTGTTGACCCAACAAACGTCCCTTTCCTCCCACATCGTCCCCCAAAAGAGAAGCAACACATCATGGTATATTTTAAAGCCCATTTATGTTCTTAATTTAAAGGGGACCTATCATGCAAAATGCACTTTGTGATGTCTTTTATACATAAAGATGTGTCCCTGGTGCGTCGGGGAAGTCACGCAGCGTCAGAAAATAAAACCTTCTCTCTCTTCCTCCGTACCCAAATCTTTTAAAAACGGGGGTACAACGAGCGGATACAGATTTGCTGCCGATCTGACGTCAAATCGGCGGCGGACCCACAGAAAGTCGCTATCAGAAACAATGCCTGACGTGTTGTGGACGTAATCTCGTCTTTGTTTACATTAGCAAGCCTCGCTAACTCTCAGAGCTAACCTGTACTAGAGAGCATGTGTTTAAAAAGCAACGTTTTATCACAGCAGAATGTAACTCTATCTCCGGTAGAATCCTGATCAGGCATTAGCTCCGCCTCCTCTTAAGGACCCAAAATCCGTGTTTCTCTAACAGGGCTAACAGAGGGCTATGAGCAGTATGAGGCATGGCTGCAACGGGTGATCTGTTTGGTATTTTAAGCAAAAAGCTTCACAGACATGTTTTCTATAGGTATACGGCCCGACAATATATTTTTCCAATATAGCACAATAGGTCCACTTTAAGGTTTTCTTGTTTCAGGAATATGTCATATGTCCAGTTATAGAAAGTAATTAAGTACTCAATTATTGTACTTTTTCAAGGTCATTGTACCTTACTTGATTATGAAGCCTGAGGCAAATATTGTACTCCACTACATTTATTTGAACTCTTAAGTTTGTACACATATGAACCCATGATAAGCAGAAAGGTATAATGCAGAACTAAAAAACACAGTCAAGTATCTAAATGACTAAAGAAAATACTAAAATGCTCTTTTCTGTAGGATTTAGTTCATGTATAGGTATACTTCGTCAGATTAAGGTCCAAAATATTGCACTTTTTTGTGTGAATTTCAGTTAACCTAATAACTATATATATAAAAGGTACAAAAAAACAGAACTAGAACAAAATAACCCCGTAAAAATGCATGTACATTTAACAGTCACACAAACATGTATACTTTACATTACATGTTACTTATTAGATGCTTTTATCCAAAGCGACTTACTCAATACTGTGGACAATCCCCACAGAAGCCATTTGGGGTGCAGTGTCTCAGGGATACAACCACATGCTGACTGCAGTGGGGTTTGAACACAAACATGTACATTACATCAAGATTCAGTTACCCCCCACCTTCAGATGCATCCTGTAATTATATTAAACTGTATTGAAAACATTTGAGTTTGTTTCCTCAGGAGTCTTCAGGTGTTTCTGCTCCGTGTCTCCACATCTTGACCCTTTTACAAACCTGCCTCTCCGTTCCTGCTGATTAAAGCCATGCTGGATATTAATTGGCCGTCTCACCTCGCCAACGTGAAGCGTCTGCTGAGGCCGGCGTGTTCCCCGCAGATCCACAGCTGAGGAAGAGGAGGAGGAGGAAGAAGAAGAGCGGCACAAGTTTCTCTTCAGGGAAGCTCTTGTCTGTTAATTAGCGGTGAGCAGATGGAAGAAAGTCCACATCTCGCTGGGGATCAATTCTACCCGAGAAGCAGTAACAGCAGCATGCGTTTTATTTATTTCCAAGCTCAGCAGTGGCGGGGCGGTGTCACCTCCCAAAAGTGCGAAGAGGAGGAGGAGAACCCGTGAGACTTTGAAAAGAAGAGTCTTAGACACACAGACGACGTGAGGAGTGCCTCGGTTTTCAGAGTTTTCCTCAGAGACGCTGAAGGAGCGGCGTTCAGCTGGCGGCGCTGAGTGTTGAGTTTAGTTACTTATCATTACTTTGTTTACAGCCATCTGTTTACACACACTTCCTCCTCCTCTTATCTGCTCGTGTCTCTCTGCACTCTTTACGCTCAGAGCTGTAACCCGCCGGCCCGCTGCCAGAACTGAAGCCTCGCCGACAGCTGGGTTTTCTTTCGGGCGAGATTTTCAAGAAAAGAAAATGTGAGTTTGTGAAGGCATCTGCAGAATCACTATCACATTCAGACACTTTACCCACACTGACTGTTGGGAAAGTCCTGAATGTCCTCTTACAATCTGCGAGCAACATGCTAACAAAGGAATCCCAACTGTAGCTGTGAACATGACAGGATGTGTGGTTACCTAGAAGAGCATCAGGACTGTTTGAGGCAGATGATAGCTATGTGATTAACATGATGATTCAGCCTCTATGGAGATATACATCAAGCATGCTCATTTCTGACGTGGAGCTAATCTGAAGTAATCATTGAAGACTGCTTCTATTCCTCCATCTTGTGACTGTGTATCCCTCTCTTGGATATCAGCATGTGAAGGACACTGTTCAGGAACTAGTTGATGCTCTGCATGTGATGACTACTGAACGCAGGTGGCGAAAAACAAATCTCCAGGTTCACTTTGAAATCTATAAAGAGAGACTTGGCCTTTATAATTTGGAATTGAAAAACGCACAACAATCGTTCTTCTCTGGCATCATTACCAAAAACAAAAACAATGCACGGGTTAAAAAAATTGTTTGCTACCGTCGACAGACTAACTAACCCCCCAGTGTCAGTAGCCTCTGAATTTCTATCCACCAGGGCGTGCAATGACTTTGCCTTCTTCACTGACAACATTCAGAGAATCAGACAAGCAGTCAGTGCCTCTGCATCAGGAACAGCAAATGTGTTGTCTCTGTGTCCACTTAACATCAATTCAGACATCATGACACAATTCCATCAGATTAATGATAAAAACCTGGAGGACATTATACAACTTCTGAAGTCCTCCTCCTGCTGCCTTGATATTATTCCAACAGGGTTTTTCAAAGATGTTTTGCCTTGCATGGCCTCAGAACTACTTCATATAGTAAACAAATCTCTTCACTCAGGTATTTTTCCACAGGCCCGAAAACTGCAGTCATTAAACCGCTCTTAAAAAAGAATAATCTAGATGCTTCAGTAATGAACAATTACAGGCCCATATCAAAGCTGCCATTTCTAGGTAAAATCATTGAAAAAGTTGTTTTTCAACAGTTGAGTAACTTCTTGCATTTAAATAACTGTCTGGATGTGTTCCAGTCAGGCTTTCGTCCAAACCACAGCACTGAGACTGCTCTTGTAAAGGTCTTTAATGAAATCCACTTAAACACAGACAGTGGCAGAACTTCAGTGTTAGTATTATTAGATCTCAGTGCTGCGTTTGACACTGTTGACCACAGCATATTACTGGACCGGCTGGAAAACTGGGTGGGACTTTCGGAAACAGTTCTAAATTGGTTTAAATCCTACTTAAAGGATAGAAACAACTTTGTTTCTATAGGTAAATACACATCTGAGTTGACAAATATGACATGTGGGGTTCCTCAAGGCTCCATCTTGGGGCCTCTTCTCTTTAACATCTACATGCTACCACTGGCTCAGATAATGAAGAACAACAAAATAAGTTACCATAGCTATACAGATGACACACACATTTACGTAACAATTTCACCAGGAGACTATGCTCCAATTCAAACACTGAGTAAGTGCATTGAACAAATCAATGACTGGATGTGTCAGAACTTTCTCCAATTAAACAAAGATAAAACTGAGGTAATGGTTTTTGGAGCCAAGTCAGAACGTATAAAAGTTAGCGCTGAGCTTCAGTCTGCAATGTTCAAAACAACAGAGAGCCAGACATCTAGGTGTAGTCATGGACTCTGACCTGAGTTTCAACAGTCACATTAAAACAGTTACTAAATCAGCCTACTATCACCTAAAGAACATATCTAGGATTAAAAGACTAATGTCACAGCAGGATTTGGAAAAACGTGTCCATGCCTTTATCTTCAGTAGACTCGACTACTGCAATGGTGTCTTCACAGGTCTCACTAAAAAATATATTAGGAAGCTGCAGCTGATTCAGAACGCCGCTGCTCGAGTCCTCACTGACACTAAGAAAGTGGATCACATCACTCCTGTTCTGAAGTCTTTACACTGGCTTCCTGTGTGTCAAAGAATAGATTTCTAAATACTGCTGCTGGTTTATAAAGCACTGAATGGTTTAGGCCCAAAATACATTACTGACCTCCTGCTAAATGATGAACCATCCAGATCGCTCAGGTCTTCAGGGATTGGTCAGCTTTCTGTCCCCAGAGTCAGAACTAAACATGGAGAAGCAGCGTTCAGTTATGATGCTCCAAACATTTGGAACCAACTCCCAGAAACCTGCAGGTCCGCTGCAACTCTGACTACTTTTAAATCCAGGCTGAAGACTTTTATTTTTGTCGCTGCTTTTAATTGAACTATTCATATCTTAGACTGCACTGTAACTTTTATCCTTGTACTTTTTCTTTTAATGTTTAATTGAACTATTCATATCTTAGACTGCACTGTAACTTTTATCCATGTATTTTTTATTTTAATGTTTATTTTATTAGCTTTTCTTTTTAATGACTGATTTTAAATGCCATTTTCTGAATGTCTTTCATTTTTTGTAAAGCACTTTCAATTGCCTTGTGTTGAAAAGTGCTATATAAATAAACTTGTCTTGCCTTTCCTTGCCTTACTTCCATTCTGGAGAGGATCACAGATACATGGATCCTGAGATTGAAGGTCAAGCCGGGGACCAGTGATACTTCAATCAGGAGAGACATGATGTATGGAATACATATTTATTATCGGTCACATTATATCAATGGAACATAATGATGACAGTTCATCACGAATGAATGAATGTTGTTTTGGCGATTAGGCCCAAGGTTTAGTAGGATATCAATCGGGAAGGGAAGAACCATTTCCGATGAACCCCCCTGGGTCTAGACACTGGTGGTGGTTATAAGTGGTTAGGTCCGGTTGGAAGGGAGAAGGTTAAGCTTGGCCCTGAGTTGGAAGCAGGAGGCGAAGGGGTGGAGGAGGGTTGCGCGTTGACACCTGGAAGACAGCTGATAGAACAGGGGAGAGCATATATAGAGGGGTTAACAGGTGCGATGATTAGCCCTGTAATGAAGGGGCGTGATAGGTTTAGCTGAGGAGAGGCGCTCCCTGTCATTTAGATGCAGGGAGCAAGTATTGCCATGACGCGCAATACGGAGTGTTAGGTCTTCCTGTCTGAACTTGCGCTAAGCTTCATTTGTCTAACACTGGTATAGAGAGGTGCAGGAATGAGTCCTAGAAGCCGGGTATGAGTCCGCATTTGACAACTTCTCGTTCCCTCGGCTGGAAGTCAACGTAACTTAAAATGACGGCAGCACTGATCAAGGTTTTCTGTAACTGTCCAAGTCCCATTAGGGTTTACTTCCTGTCTGTCTTCTTCTGCTGCAATACATGTTCAGTGTCTATTCTCTGTATATTTACTGCAGTTTTTCATGTATACCAGTACTCTGATACAATATGTACAGTTTGAAAGGGTCTTAAATGAAATGTGGTGATGATTAATGGTTTTTGTGTTCATGTAATAGCACCGGTCACATTTGACCGCGACCACCAAAGTAAGGGGGGGAAAACGAAGACAATAGGAGGGTTTAGTGTTTACTTCCTGTCTGTCTTCTTCTGCTGTTCCGTTTAGTGTGTACTTCCTGTCTGTCCTCTTCTTCTGCTGTTCTCCAAAATGTATGTTTGTTCTCCAAAGCTGACGTTAAGTTAATCGGACTTCTTTCTGCGGAGTGATTTGACTGCATAGAGTCCTTGATCCTCCTTAGTAACGGTATGTTCTCCTTAGCAACGGGCTGTTACAGACCTCTGGAATGTCCAACTTGACCAATCAGAATCGAGTATTCAACCAAGCCGTGTTATAATGATGATATAGTGCCCATACCTACTCTTACTGTGGGTTTGAGAAGCAAGCAAGTGGTTCTCAAATCTCTTGTGCTTTTCCCTAAACAAATATTCTTACTGAAAGTTAACGACCAGGAGCTTCCATTTCTAACAAAAAAAGACACTGATGATCCATAAATAGTATCTTTCTTGTACACGGTATATACTCCTGTCTATTATGGTGTAATTAAAATAAAGTGGATAACAAGCATTGTGTAGTTCTGCCGGTATGCAAATGTGAGCTTTACAGCTGCTGCGTGAGATCAATCACGGTTACTTCAGGAAACATAAAGTTTACTGCACAATGAGTTTGTTCTTACAAGAAGCTAATTGCGGTGTGTGTGTGTGTGTGTGTGTGTGTGTGTGTGTGTGTGTGTGTGTGTGTGTTTGTCTTACATAAGGCAGGATTGCTCATGCACTGATCCTGCTGCGTTGATTAGTTTTGATTAAAAAGCTTACAGTGATTATGAGGCAGGAGAGGAAGGAAAGAGAAACTGTGGCACAGAAAATATAAATCAGCGAGTGGCAGATTGTTATCAGAGCGATACAGAGGACAATGTGTTATACCGATTTTAAACAAACCACAAAGGTTGTTGTCTGACTCGATATTCAAACAGGTGGAAATACAAACACACACACAGACACACACACACACACACACACACACACACACACACACACACACACACACACACACACACACAGGTGATTACGATTTGTAATATAACAGGATTTGTTCGGGGCATATTCCACTCCATGTATGTACTTGATATTGGAATTAGTGATTTGACAACCTGATTGTAATGTGATGCTGTCGTGAGTACATTTACTGAAGTCCTTATCTTGAGCATTTCCATTTCCTGCTTTTGAATGCTTTGGCTCAAACCCCAGGCTTCACTGTAATGACACCACGGACAATCCTTTGCTTTGACTCTTTACACAAGAGGTTTTTACATGTTGAAATACGTTATGCGTGCAGCAACTCAGTTTAGGTGAGTTACTCGTTAGCAACAGCCATTTTAATGACACAGAGACGCTTCGGAGATTCACCAGTGGGATGTATACTGATGTGATTTATCGCGTAGGACAACAACAATTAAATGTTAACAGCTTGTGTCAACCACCGAGTTTATTTCAGGCCTCGAACCACGAACATGATTATAAAACCCTTGACTCTCAGACAAAGAAATAGGAGGTGGTCAAATACTGACTAGTTGTGTGTTTTTAAGGGTGCGTTCACACCTGCCTTGTATAGTCCAGTTGAATCGAACCCTGGTGCGTTTAGCCGCTTGGTGCGGTTCATTTGGGTCGGTGTGAACACAGACCGAGACCTCTGAAGTGAACTAAACAACCGGACTCTGGTCCGCTAAAATAGGTGTTCTCGGAGCGCTTGCTTGCGAACTCTGGAGCGGTTCATTGCTGGTGTGAACGCAGTCCGCACCAAAACATAGGAAGCGTAGTATTTATGTGTCACAAGAACGCGGATGTCTTCAAAATCTTCAGCGAAAGAGTCTTTCAAGACATCCGTGGTTGTTTAGTTAAAGAGTAAAGCAGAACTAAGTGTTGAACAGTGTCGTGTAAAGTAAATATTCTCCGTCAGCTACATAAAATGAAGAACACCTGTCGTCGGGGAAACGCCCCTCCTTACTGCAGAACGTCCCTCATCATGTTATAATGTTTTTTAACAGCAGCATGAGAATAACCTGCCGAAAGTGCCGATGCTCCATGGCGGAGGCTCCGGAAGAAATGGCCGGGATTTGCGTTTTTACCTCCTTAATGTCTGACCAATGGTTGAACAGCATTTCTGTGCACATGACTTGTGTTTAACGTTTATAGTCTGTTTGAGTTTTGCCCGTGTGAACGCAAACCGAACCTTCTGAAAAATGAAACAATGTAACAAACTGTTGTCCGGTGCGCACCAGAGAGCGGACTATTAGGTGTGAATGCACCGGCCTAAGACTCATTGCTGCAACGTTTTAAAAAGAGATTGTTGTACGCTGATTTACAGACGTAAATCAAACAGACTCTTTCCCAATGTAAGTCAATGGGGTACATTTACTGAAGTACTTATCTTGAGCCTTTCCATTTCCAGCTTTTGTATGCTTTGGCTCAAACCCCAGGCTTCACTGTAATGACACCACGGACAATCCTTTGCATTGACTCTTTACACAAAAGCTTTGTTCATTGACTTTGTGACAACGCGAAGTATTTTCCCGGTTTTAGGAATCATGAATACACCCCTTTATAAAGAGAAAGAGCGTTAGTGGTGTCGTACGCTGATTAAAAGACGACTCTTTCTGAATGTAAGTCAATGGAAAAAAGTGTTTTTGGGTCCTGTGGTGGACACTGAAGTTGTAATTCCATAGATTGGTCACTACAAACATGTGCATTAATGCCCGCCGCTGTTCTTTAGGGTTTGTAAAGATTATATGCAAATGGCCGCTCCTACAGAGGCTAGCGTAGTAGATACTTCTATATCATCAGTTTAGTCAGAAATGGAAAGAATCACTTCATTGGCAACACAAAGAACGTCACTTAGAGGTGGGGTAGGTACGTTTGAGAAACCGGCTCGAGATACACTTTTTGTTATATTCCATGGAATGCTCTTAACATCCCGATAGCAATGAATATCTGAAGTGCTTTGACAACAAATCCATAACAAAATATCGTCTGTGGAAGCCGTAGCGCTGTAAAAAGCTCGACCAATCATCTGAGCCGGCCCGGCTAAAGTAACTGGATGGCCTACCTGCCTGTCAGCCTTCCATCGGGGCACACACTTATCTCGTGCCCTCATTGGTCATGTGCGCGTTCGTGTGTGTTGGGGGAGGGGCTCTGTGAGGAAGTGGCAGATTTTCTCCGGTTGTGTATTTTCTAATTCTAGCGCACTCGAGCTGGTTTCTCCAAAATGACCTACCCCACCTTTAATATCATATATGATGGAAAATAATGTTTTTTTTCAAGTCGTTTGGGTAAGAATTAGTTTGACAGATGGTTCATCCAATCACATGCTTTGCATTTTATGAAACTAATGTCTTTTTTTCAAACTGTTCCCAATGACGGCTACTGCATCAGGTTTATTTTTATACAGTGATCCATAGTGCATGACTGACACACTGAGCTGTATAGCATTATTAAAAATATTTCATGACCTTTCAACAGTTTGTAGACTTTATATATAGATTCATATGTTAGGGTCATCCCCAGGAAATAACAAGCAGCTTTATTAATGTAAAGTCGGTTTATTGAATATAAACTCCACAGACTGAAGAGCACTGACATTCACGACATGTGGCTTTAATATCCAATACATATAAAACATATTCAGATGGAATTATGATTTCTATAAACAGTGAGGGGGGGATTGAAGCTGGATTTATGGGTTGTGGCGTTACAACGGGAGAGAAACTGAGCGGTTGAAAAGCAGAATTATTAAGTAAAAGTGAATGATTAAAGAACAGAGGAGGAAAGTGAGGTGTTCGCCCGCGATTTATGACCTCATTGTTTGCTGTTGACACACAACCCTCTTCAATTAGGAGCCACCCAGCCGGAAAGAAAGGGGGAGGAAAGGGGGAGATAGACAGAAGGTAAAAAGGACGAGGAAGGGGAGATCGGGGGAAGGTCTCCATATGTTTTCACTTAGTCAATCATGTCGGCGCTTGTGGAACAATCTGCCCTCGCCTCGACACTTTGCATCAGCGCTGTCCCATAAACAAGATTTAATTTCTCCTTTCATCTTTTCAAATTGGCGACCAAGGAAAGGAACGTTATTAAACGGTTTCATTTTGATCCAACCCCACTGGGAGAGGAAGCAAACGAAAACACTGTCACTGAAACACACATGCAGTTTCCTGAAACACAGGAAGAGCTGGTTCATATATCATCGAGTTGAAAGGAGTGTGAAATGTGAAGCAAGTAAAACAAACCTCCTCCTCTCTCACTGTTTCAAAATAATTCGATATTTGAATGACTCACAAAACCCTTTGATTGCCTTTCCTTTCTTTTGAAATTGGACAGAAATGTTCATTTTGCATTCATTTCATTCATGGACATCATCCAGCAGCCTCCTAAAGGCACGGACACACCAGGCCGACTATCGGCGTCGGTGGGCGTCAGGCCGACGATGAGCGTCGACACGCCCTACTCAGATCGGTGTGTCCCGCACCGTCGTGTCTTTTCAGCCGGGCCGACGCCTTTTCCACTGCCCGCCGATTCAACACGTTCAACAGTCGGCCAAAGGCAGTCGGCCTAAAATAAACCACTCTGATTGGATGCTCAGCTAGCGAATCAGTGCATGAGAAGCGAAACGGAAGTGAGGGACCCAACAAAACTATTAAGAAGGCAAATGTGAGATTTCATTGAACTCCAGCTCTCGACTCAGGTTCGGGAAAGCCCCGTGAGCTTCTCGCTGTAGAGGGAACATGGAACGCACGCTATTTGTTGTTTGTTTATATCACGCAGTCTGTTCTTCTTCTCTCGGTTATCACGCAGTCTGTCTTCCGGTTGTTGCCTCTTTTGAATGACGAATACACACTACCGCCGCCTGCTGGTGAGGAGAGGTATTGCCACTCACGCATGCGCAGTTCGGCCGTGCTTCTTGGCCGTCGGCTGAAGTCTTTGCGGTGTGTTCCAGTGCGACACATGGCCAAGACGCAGAGACGCGAGGCGACGCAACAGTCGGGTCCGTCTGTGTCAGTTATTTGGTGCCAGCTTGGTGCGTCCGGGCCTTAAGATCTACATAAAGAAAAATAAGCTGATGAATAAAAGGCTTGTGTTGATTAAAACATCTTCTTCACGTTTATCAACTAACTCTTTACAAGCTAATAACCAACTGCATTTGTATTTCTTCCTCCATCTCATATAAAATGTCTTTCTGCCAAACTTCCAAAGCTTCTTCAATGTCGCCATGACGGAGACACATATCTTTCAGAATAAAATGAAGGCGATACAGACCGACTGAAGACTGCTTGCTGAAACGATGACACATTTGATAAACCTTGCATCAGCCTGATTTTGTAACTACGCTTCGTTCGTTAGATTTCTCAGTAAATCAGATTATATCACAACTCTGATAATCCTCACCTCCCCACTCGCCCGACCTTTGACCTTCATTGTAACGCCGATCTCAGAAGGAGAAAGGGCTGAGCAGTGTGTTAATCTGATTATAACCTCTCTGACATTAAAGTAATCAGATTAAAGACTTTACACAGCTACACTCTGAGTCTCCGTTTAATTGCTTCAAATCGTATTATCAGTGTGTGTGTGTCTAAGCGTGTGTGTTTGCCAGGGTCACAAATTTAAACATAAACTACTGATGAAATTAAATTAAACTTTGAACAGACTGTAAGTCACATTTGAGAGAATTTGGAATATTAATAGTGAATTAACATGATATTAGCACATGAAAGCAGAGAGAGAGTTTTAATCTCCTCTGAGCGATCCTATCGGTCAGACGCTCCTCAGATGTTCCGGCGCTTTGAGATTTAAGAGTTTTGTTTTAAAGAGAGTTAATTTCTGAGTCACAGCTTTGAGTTCAACAAATCAGGTGTGTTTTCCCGCCATGATGCACTTCAGGTAGCCTGTGGAAAACACAGGGGAACCAGCAGACCTACGACAAGGCCAAAAGCCCCGTTTCACAGCTTTACGGAAAGTTCAAATAAATGTTCATCCTAATTCGGATCAGCTCCAAAATGGAATGGATTGTTCTTTGGCCCATGCCGCAGAAATCAACCACGTTTTATGAATATCAGGTCCGAAGTTATTACATAATCCTGCTGACAAGTTGTTTTGGTTAAAGAAACAAGTAAAAAGAAAAACAAAACCTCTTTGGAGGGAAAACCAAAGTCCTGGAATACGCATCGAAAGGAAAAACCAACAAGCCATTCAACCTGTATACTAATGTATACTTACTGTATACTTCCCCAGTTAGATTAGAACAGGGGTGGGGAACCATTTTCCTCTCAAGGGCCATTTCAATTTTTACAATATCCTCAGAGGGCCGTACAAATTATTGACCTCTGCTTAAAAAAACTAAAATCACAGCCCATTCATTTCATTCTGTGCAAAGAATGAAGGTTGAGGTTAAAAGCATCAATCTGGAGCACTTTGAGAGCAACATTAGGAGATCTATGGACACATCTCTCAACACCCATATGAAACAGAACTGGAAGCAGATTTATTTTTCTTTATGAATATTTGACAAATCACTCCCCTTTCAAACTGTATTCTTCTTTATTAATAACAACTTTTTTTTACTGTCATATAGTATTTTATACCTGTTAAACCTATACTTTATTCTCTTATTTTTTTATAACTGTAATGATCATATAAAGATGTGCCTTTACCTCACTGGTTGTAGAAAAAGCTTCGTTAGCATAGCTAGCTAACAAGATGCTAATAACAACAACGTTATTGACTGTATGATCAGCATGACAGATGAACAGATCGCCACTGGGCTTTCAACTAAAGACACAGACACGCAGAAACTGCGGCATGTGTATGGACTTATCGGTACTGCAATTTCTGAAGTGCCGGTGTAGGTACCAGATGTGTTCGGGATACCATATATGTTCGGGTGTATTTCCGTCGCACCCGTCATCCGTCATATCCGTCTACTCACCTCCCTCTGCTCCCAGCGCTCTGCTGCCACACACCGGCCGTCTGCGGAACTGCAGCCGGAGGAACTCGGGACAGCTTGTTATGTGTGTGTACTTGTGCACATAAATAATGTTTCTAATTATTTACAATTAAAAAATATATATATTCTGCGTTACTTCAGCCAACACTTTTATAAGGCCACTAGATTAGATAATTACGAAATGTGTAGATAGAATACATATCTTTCAGGTTGTTATTTTGTCATTGTTTAATGTTTTATTTACCTTTTATATAGTACTTTTTATATAGTATCTGAACTTTGGAGAGGAGTTGGGAGACACACGACACATCAAATCACATCTACAGATCAAGACGAAGCGACTGGAAGTACTCCTAGCGTGAACATGTTTGGAAAACGTGTGCAAAGTCTCAGAAAATCCTAAAAATAAGCTCATATTTGAATTCCTCATAAAAAACACATCATTCAGTAAAAACAAGGCCCCACTGATCATCTGCTCCCTGATCTCTCTGCGAATTGAAAGTACTTATTGCCTGAGATTGCATGCTGTGGTTTTATTAAATGTGCCAAGTGCTAGGACTGTCTTATGGAAGAAAGCTTTTAGATGTGCAGCTCCACTAACTTGGAACAGTCTGCAAAAAGAATGGGAAATTACCAAGCTAGTACCACTACATGTTTTTAAAGCTTGGTTGGATGCTACACAATCAGATGCTGTTGGTACCTGTACATGTGGATAGATATGTTGTTCTGTTGTTTATGTTTGTATGTCTTCATGTGGAACCTACTGCTGCAGGTCTCCCTTGAAAAAGATATCATTGATATCAATGGGATTTTAACTGGATAAATAAAGGTATTGCATTGAATGTCCAATGAAAACATATCCAAGTGTAACAAACATTCAGTATTAACCCTATTGTTTTTTACTAACAGTAACCAACTAATAATTTTCATAAAGTGCATATTTATTCCAAACTCACAATATATATATGTAATAAAACAATGCTCAATGGTACACAGTATCCAAACTAATGTATCCAAACTAATGTATACTTACTGTATACTTACTGTATACTTCCCCAATCCTGCTGACAAGTTGTTTTGGTTAAAGAAACAAGTAAAAAGAAAAACAAAACCTCTTTGGAGGGAAAACCAAAGTCCTGGAATACGCATCGAAAGGAAAAACCAACAAGCCATTCAACCTGTATACTAATGTATACTTACTGTATACTTCCCCAGTTAGATTAGAACAGGGGTGGGGAACCATTTTCCTCTCAAGGGCCATTTCAATTTTTACAATATCCTCAGAGGGCCGTACAAATGATTGACCTCTGCTTAAAAAAACTAAAATCACAGCCCATTCATTTCATTCTGTGCAAAGAATGAAGGTTGAGGTTAAAAGCATCAATCTGGAGCACTTTGAGAGCAACATTAGGAGATCTATGGACACATCTCTCAACACCCATATGAAACAGAACTGGAAGCAGATTTATTTTTCTTTATGAATATTTGACAAATCACTCCCCTTTCAAACTGTATTCTTCTTTATTAATAACAACTTTTTTTTACTGTCATATAGTATTTTATACCTGTTTAACCTATACTTTATTCTCTTATTTTTTTATAACTGTAATGATCATATAAAGATGTGCCTTTACCTCACTGGTTGTAGAAAAAGCTTCGTTAGCATAGCTAGCTAACAAGATGCTAATAACAACAACGTTAGGAAGTTGGAACAGTCTGCAAAAAGAATGGGAAATTACCAAGCTAGTACCACTACATGTTTTTAAAGCTTGGTTGGATGCTACACAATCAGATGCTGTTGGTACCTGTACATGTGGATAGATATGTTGTTCTGTTGTTTATGTTTGTATGTCTTCATGTGGAACCTACTGCTGCAGGTCTCCCTTGAAAAATATATCATTGATATCAATGGGATTTTAACTGGATAAATAAAGGTATTGCATTGAATGTCCAATGAAAACATATCCAAGTGTAACAAACATTCAGTATTAACCCTATTGTTTTTTACTAACAGTAACCAACTAATAATTTTCATAAAGTGCATATTTATTCCAAACTCACAATATATATATGTAATAAAACAATGCTCAATGGTACACAGTATCCAAACTCTTTAGGCACTGGTCAGAGACATTCATGTAAAGCAGATACTGAATCCAATACTGGTAAAAACGTTGCAGAGATCAAATGTTTCCTTGTCTGAACGGAGAAACCTAATTTTTAAAACAACATTTTCAGTGTGTGATTTGAAAGATAAGTTCTGATCAATAATACAACCTAGATATGTGTATGTAGTGACCCTTTAAATGTAAATATCAGTCCCTTGAACAGTACAAATGTTGGGGAGAAAAGAAGTTAACTTTTTGCCATTTGAGAATATCATGAGTTTGGAGTTGTCTGCATTTAATACTAACTTGAGTTGAGATAAATGGGATGGAATAACATCAAAGTCAAAACATAAACAACAGAACAACATATCTAACCACATGTACAGGTGCCAACAGCATCTGATTGTGTAGCATCCAACCAAGCTTTAAAAACATGTAGTGGTACTAGCTTCGTAATTTTCCATTCTTTTTGCAGACTGTTCCAAGTTAGTGGAGCTGCACATTTGAAAGCTTTCTTCCATAAGACAGTCCTAGCACTTGGCACATTTAATAAAACCACAGCATGCGATCTCCGGCAATAAGTACTTTCAATTCGCAGAGAGATCAGGGAGCAGATGATCAGTGGGGCCTTGTTTTTACTGAATGATGTGTTTTTTATGGGGAATTCAAATATGAGCTTATTATTAGGATTTTCGGAGACTTTGCACACATTTTTCCAAACATGTTCACGCTAGGAGTACTTCCATTCGCTTCGTCTTGATCTGTAGATGTGATTTGATGTGTCGTGTGTCTCCCAACTCCTCTCCAAAGTTCAGATACTATATAAAAATACTAAAAGATAAATAAAACATTAAACAATGACAAAATAACAACCTGAAAGATATGTATTCTATCTACACATTTCGTAATTATCTAATCTCGTGGCCTTATAAAAGTGTTGGCTAAAGTAACGCAGAATATATATATTTTTTAATTGTAAATAATTAGAAACATTATGTATGTGCACAAGTACACACACATAACAAGCTGTACCGAGTTCCTCCGGCTGCAGTTCCGCAGACGGCCGGTGTGTGGCAGCAGAGCGCTGGGAGCAGAGGGAGGTGAGTCGACGGATATGATGGATGACGGGAGCGACGGAAATACACCCGAACACATCTGGTACCCCGAACCATAGACATATAAAGAGTAGACGCCGCATCGACCGCTGCTGCCTATTGGCGCTGACGAGCCGTGGGGCCGCCATCTTGGACCGGTCACCCGCTCCACTCAGTGTGATCTGTCTGGCAGGCGCAATGAAGTGTCTGCGCATTTTATCAATCATAACTCGCTGAATACAAAAACTGATTTTCACGGGGGGTGGGTTTTCTGCAAACGTCATATATGTAGGCATGATACCGGACACATGATTCGGCGTATTTTAATATTCATAGTAGGCTTAACAGCAATAGAATATTCTGGTATTTGATAGCCTATGTTATGTATGATAGGTATTTTGCAAAAGACACACGATATATAATATATACACACACACACATAAAAAACCACTAATGGTCTATATATGATAGAGAAGCAGATTGTGTAGGCCTATACTCAGCTATTTTAATAAGTTGAAAAATGAAGAAACAATAATACATTATACATAGACAGAAGTTATATATCAGTAAACATGAATATCTATGTCATAAAAAATGAAAATGTACTTCTACATCTATATAAAAAATGTAAATGTTCAAGTTAAACACAAGAACATGACACCACCCCGCCCAAACCATATTTACACAAAGTTGCTCATGACACCCGAATGCCCCGTGCATGCGGCTCCTCCAAAGCATGACTGAGAACCTCTTTCTCATATCTTTGTCTTTGGGAAACCATCAAAATAAAAACGGGAGATTTGAGAGTCAACACAAAAACATTTTAAGAAGGAGGTCAAGCTTATTTTCTTCCTTCTTCTTCCTGGATAGATTAGATTAGATTTTACTGTATTCATCCCACAACGGGGACATTCACTTGTTACAGCAGCGATTTATAAAGTCTCAGTTGGCCATGGACATAATGTTTGCTGGCTACGATTTCGCTGGCGGACATCAATACAGTACAATAATATTCTATTTACAAAATACATCCATCCATCCATCCATCTTCTCCCGCTTATCCGTGGTCGGGTCGCGGGGGTAGCAGTTCCAGCAGAGAGCCCCAAACTTTCTTTTCCCTGGCGACATCAACCAGCTCTGACTGGGGGATCCCAAGGCGCTCCCAGGCCAGCGAAGAGATATAATCCCTCCACCTGGTCCTAGGTCTACCCCTTGGTCTCTTCCCAGCTGGACGTGCCTGGAACACCTCCCTAGGGAGGCGCCCAGGTGGCATCCTAACTAGGTGCCCGAACCACCTCAACTGGCTTCTTTCGACGCGAAGGAGGAGCGGCTCAACTCCGAGTCCCTCCCTGATGACCGAACTTCTCACCTTATCTCTAAGGGAGACACCAGCCACCCGGCGGAGGAAACCCATCTCGGCCGCTTGTATCCGCGATCTCGTTCTTTCGGTCATGACCCATCCTTCATGACCATAGGTGAGGGTAGGAACGAAAATGGCCCGGTAGACAGAGAGCTTTGCCTTCTGACTCAGCTCCCTTTTCGTCACAACGGTGCGGTAAAGCGACTGCAATACCGCTCCCGCTGCTCCGATTCTCCGGCCCATCTCACGCTCCATTGTTCCCTCACTCGAGAACAAGACCCCGAGATACTTGAACTCCTTCACTTGGGGTAAGGACTCATTCCCTACTTGGAGTGGACAGTCCATCGGTTTCCTGCTGAGAACCATGGCCTCAGATTTGGAGGTGCTGATCCTCATCCCAGCCGCTTCACACTCGGTTGCGAACCGATCCAGTGAGTGCTGAAGGTCGCAGACCGATGAAGCCATCAGAACCACATCATCTGCAAAAAGCAGTGGTGCAATCCTTACTCCACCGAACTGCAGACCCCCCCCCCCCACGACTACGCCTCGAAATCCGATCCATGTATATTACAAACAGGATTGGTGACAAAGCGCAGCCCTGGCGGAGGCCAACCCTCACCGGAAATGGGTCCGACTTACTGCCGAGGACCCGGACACAGCTCTCGCTTTGGGAGTACAGAGATTGGATGGCCCTGAGTAGAGACCCCCTCACCCCATACTCCCGCAGCACCTCCCACAGTAACTCCCTGGGAACCCGGTCATACGCCTTCTCCAAGTCTACAAAACACATGTAGACCGGATAAGCGTACTCCCAGGCCCCCTCCAGGATCCTTGCGAGAGTAAAAAGCTGATCCGTCGTTCCACGACCAGGACGGAATCCGCATTGTTCCTCCTCAATCTGAGGTTCGACAATCGGCCTGACCCTCCTTTCAAGTACCTTGGAGTAAACTTTCCCGGGGAGGCTGAGTAGTGTGATGCCTCTGTAATTGGCACACACCCTCTGATCCCCCTTTTTGAAAAGGGGGACCACCACCCCGGTCTGCCACTCCTTCGGCACTGTTTCCGACTTCCACGCAACGTTGATGAGACGTGTCAACCATGACAGTCCCTCAACACCCAGAGCCTTCAGCATTTCCGGGCGGATCTCATCCACCCCCGGGGCTTTGCCACTGTGGAGTTGTTTAACGACCTCAGTGACCTCCCACCGGGAGATTGGTGTTGATCCCCCGTCATACTCCAGCTCTGCCTCTAACATAGAGGGCGGAGTTGTCGGGTTCAGGAGTTCCTCAAAGTGTTCCTTCCAACGCCCCAACACTCCATCAGTTGAGGTCAACAACGTCCCATCCTTACTGTACACAGCTTGGATGGTCCCCTGCTTCCCCCTCCTGAGGTGTCGGACAGTTTTCCAGAACAACTTTGGTGCCGCCCGAAAGTCCTTCTCCATGTCTTCTCCGAACTTCTCCCACACCCGCTGCTTTGCCTCGGCCACGGATGAGGCTGCTGCCCTTCGGGCCTGTCGGTACCTTGCAACTGCCTCGGGAGTCCCCCGGGATAACAAATCCCTGAAGGCCTCCTTCTTCAGTCGGACGGCTTCCCTGACCACCGGTGTCCACCAGGAGGTTCGAGGGTTACCGCCCCTTGAGGCACCTAAGACCTTGAGACCACAGCTCCCCACCGCGGCTTCGGCAATAGAGGCTTTGAACACCGACCACTCTGGTTCAATGTCCCCAACCTCCACAGGAATGCCCGAAAAGCTCCGCCGGAGGTGTGAGTTGAAGGCCTCCTGAACTTGGGCCTCCTCCAGACGTTCCCAGTTCACCCGAACTACACGTTTGGGCTTACCAGGTCTATCCAGAGGCTTCCCCCGCCACTCGACCCAACTCACCACCAGATGGTGATCAGTTGACAACTCCGCCCCTCTCTTTACCCGAGTGTCCAAAACATACGGCCTCAGGTCCGATGATACGATAACGAAATCGATCATGGACCTTCTGCCTAGGGTGCTCTGGTACCACGTACACTTATGAGCATCCTTATGTTCGAACATGGTGTTTGTTATGGCCAATCCATGACTAGCACAGAAGTCCAGTAACAAACCACCACTCCGGTTCAGATCAGGGGGGCCGTTCCTCCCAATCACGCCCCTCCAAGTGTCTCCATCATTGCCCACATGTGCGTTGAAGTCTCCCAGCAAGACTAAGGAGTCCCCTTCAGGAGCCCCATACAGGACTCTTTCCAGGGTCTCCAAGAAGGCCGAATACTCTGAACTGCTGTTGGGTGCATAAGCACACACAACAGTCAGAGTTTTCCCCCCCATAACCCGCAGGCGTAGGGAGGCGACCCTCTCGTCCACTGGGGTAAACTCCAACAACGAAGCACCTAACCGGGGACTTGTGAGTATCCCCACACCCGCCCGGCGCCTCACACCTTGAGCAACTCCGGAGAAGAATAGAGTCCAACCCCTATCCAGAAGTAAGGTTCCAGAGCCGACGCTGTGCGTAGAGGTGAGCCCAACCAGATCCAACTGGTACCGCTCCACCTCCCGCACAAGCTCCGGCTCCTTCCCCCCCAGAGAGGTGACGTTCCACGTCCCCAAAGCCAGCTTCTGCCGCCCGGGTCTGGTCCGTCGAGACCCTCCACTTTCACTGCCACCCTTCTGGCAGCGCACCCGACCCCATCGATGTTTCCCGTAGGTGGTGGGCCCGCGGGACGGAGAAGCGGAGGTGTTGCCCACGTTGCCTTTTCGGGCTGGGCCCGGCCGGGCTCCGTGGCAAGCCCGGCCACCAGACGCTCGCCGACGAGTCCTCCTTCTGGGCCTGGCTCCAGAAGGGGACCCCGGGCTTCCTCCGGGCCGGGTATCCTCACTTCTTGTTGTTTCTTTCATGAGGTCTTTTGAACCAATCTTAGTCTGGCCCCTTGCCTGAGACCAATTTGCCATGGGAGACCCTACCAGGAACACAAGGTTCCAGACAACACAGCCCCCAGGTTCATCAGGGCACACAAACCTCTCTACCACGGTAAGGTGCTGGTTCTTCAGAGAGGATTATTATTATTATTCTTGGTCTTTTTTCAGTAACATATTTCAAAGGTTCTGGATTTGTTTACAAATCTAGAAACTAAATACAAAACTAGGATGATATGAAGATCTCATGTAAAAAATAATTGTGATAAATTAGACAGAACTGGCCTGTCTGTGAGCACATTTTATGTTGGTTTGGTTCTTCTGATAAAGGTGTGAATATCTAAATAATATACCAACATATGCTATTGTCATTAGTTGTGTCCCTGTTCTTCAAGCTAAGGCATTGCTCAATTAACAACTCTTGGTTTACAGAGTGGTAACATGAGACCGATTTTTATATATAAAATATAAATGTATTTTAATTTTATAATTTATTTATAATTTATTTTAAATATTGACAATATAATAAAAATAAATGGAAATATATACACCGGCAAATATTTAATATAAATACCTTGTGTGTGTGTATAGCTATTGCTTTATCTGATTAATGTTATTTTCATATGAAAGTCCATGATTATAAGTATGCAGTATCATAACTACATCTGTGATGTTTATAAAAAACCAAACCGTTTGAAAATCGGTTGAAAATTGAGCAAGCTATGGTTATTTAAATAGTAAACCATAATGTTATGAATGAGAGCACTGCCTGTAGCAAGATGGCGGCCAAGTGGCAACGTCGGTCTCCATTGGCCAGCAGCGCGTGTGAGCCATCTAGTGTTTATATATATCTATGCCCCGAACACATCTGGTACTGACACCGGAGCGACGTTCTGGTGCTCTCCGTCAGAACTGCATACCTGTCAGACGAGACATATACCACGTGATGACACGTTAGGCTCGTGTTGTGTTCAATGACCCTGACCTTGGCCAGGAAAAACAGGCACTCGCTTGTTTAATTTTGTTGCGGTCTAGATTTCTTACATTTTTTTCTTTTTTGCGTGTGTTTATAAATTACCTCGAGGGCCGTACCAAATTGTCTCGCGGGCCGTATACGTCCCGGGGGCCGGAGGTTCCCCACCCCTGGATTAGATGGTGGTGTTTCAGTGTATATCTGCAGATGTGTATTGACAGTGTTACATGTATGGGGACAGATTTAACTCTAGGTAATATCATCAACAGAGATGTTTAGCTAAAGAGCTTTGGTAGAAGTTTAACTGCATTTTCAAAAAACCACCCGTACGAAGAAAAGCCAAACTTCATTGCATCTCATCAAAAGGTGGTAGTCTGTGGAATAACTGTAACGATGCACTGAAATGTTGTGCCAATCTAAACTGAAAGTATTATTTAGCAGCCAACTCATTAATGGTTATGAACAGGACCTGTGAAATCCCATGTGTTGTTATTTCCTGTAAAAGTAATTTATTTGATTGTTCTGTAAAAAAGCAAACAAATTAACAAGACAAACGTGTCGCTGATGACCTAATGTTTTATTTATAAGAAACATATAAGCTCGAGGCGGGGGACCAGAAACGTTTTTTTAAGCTTCTTCTTGCCCCTGTTGAACATGACAGAGACTATCTGAGAATTATTATTGGTTTTTTTTGTTATTATTTGTTTGTTGTACTTTGTTATAATTATTAATTTGAGTGAGAAAAAAAAGGGAAAAAAGAGAATATATATATTATTATTGTATGTTTTTGTTTCTGACATGTTCAATAAACTGACGAATGAAACATATGATAAAAAAAGGCTTTTCAGTTCCAGACCGAAATGTCAAATTGTCAAATGTTTGATATTTCTGTTAATCTGAATATCCATGACATCTTTGAGTGACTTCTCTGCAGGTAATAAACAAAAGCCTAAGGCGATTCCCGGCATGTAGGCCTATGTCGGTAAACATAGATTCAATTCATACAATTACGAGCAAAGAAAATGAAATTCTTTCAGATTAAAGTCACAAATATAAGAAAAATAATGAGCATTTTTCTCTTTTGATTCTTGTAAATGTATGGCTTTATGTTTTATGTATTTATCAGAATATTAACTCCATCAATCCGCAATTTATTCTGTATGTGTTTTTATGTTTGGTCACGACTGACTTGCTTTTGTTTGTTTTCCAACCCTCAGGATTGTTGTTTTGTTTAATATCGGATATTTTTGACAGGAAATAAGTTATCAGTTAATATTTTTCTGAAATGTTTCTAGATATGTTAATAGCAACAGAAATGCTTATCCTTCTAAAGTAATTTATGTTCCAAATGAGTGTTATATTAACATTACTTCTCGTAGACAGAAACCACTTTTCCAATTCTCAGACAAACAAAACCATGTATGTCGGTTAGAAAATAGACTTTATTTTTGTAATTATCCTGAACTGACCCCTTAAACAATCTAATGGGAGGCATCATTATCTCCTAAAAAGGTTTTCCTGAGCTGATATACTGCTATTATTATTGTTCTGCTGCGCTCAGAGTATTAAAGTTCATCATCGGGTCGTAACTTCCAGCTCTCTTTATCACAATATTTCCATTGGTGTTTATTTTTGCAGTAACTTCTAATTGCTTCAATTTTTCTCTCCGTCTCCCTGAACTCATACATTTATAATACACCTGTATCTATACTGAGAGTATTGATTTCTCCCACAGTGTTTCTCGATCTCTCTGCTGTGCCTCCTGTTTTATATAAGAGCTAATAGCTTTTATTCGTGGAGGAAATTGTGCATTTGTGTGCCTGCAAGTGAAGTTAGAAACTGAAACAGAAGGACTCCCGGGGGTCGGAAGGTCGACTTTCTGTGATTCTGCCTGCAGACCAAACTTTATCCATTTGTTCATGGTGAAATTAACACATTATAAGTATAGCTTGTGGAATAAAGCTCTCTTTATAACCTGGGGAAAGTATAGAAAAATGTTACGTAAGAAAATCGGGTGGTGAATCTCAAACTGTTCGAGGGCAGAGAAGAGAAAAACATCAACGGATGGACAGGCCATTAATTATTAAGCCTAATCAGCACTATTAGTCAACTCTGTGCGTGTGTGTGTGTGTGTGTGTGTGTGTGTGTGTGTGTGTGTGTGCGCGTGTGTGTGTGTGTGTGTGTGTGTGTGTGTGTGTGTGTGTGTGTGTGTGTGTGTGTGTGTGTGTGTGTGTGTGTGTGTGTGTGTGTGTGCATGCATGTGTGTGCGGCCCAGCCCAACCCCCGGCTGCACTCCTCCTCTCAGCAGGATGAAATCTGTTTTCCCCGAAGACCTTCTGATCCAACAACACCTGGAAATAACTTTATCGAACACAACAACGGTGTTACATAACGGGGTAAAAACTACAGAGAGACTCCGGGCGCTTTCACACCATCAGCTGTGAAGACGTGGTGGGATTGGGAGTAGAAGTGTCGAACAGGAAGTGGAGCACCAGATGCAGGAACTTTTAACAGAAAAGGTGTAATCTAACAACGACTATAGGAAACCGGAACATACACAGAAGCTGATGATGTGATTTAGTTTTATAATCCCCAAACGGCACCAAACACTCGGGTCCCAGCTGTTTGCAGCATTTTGTTTAGAAAACGCTGCGCATGTTTCTCCTAATGTATGTTGTTGGCCGCTGTGGCGTGTTTGCACCGGTCAGCCAGCGTGGATTGTGACTCCGAAATTAACTCTCTCTCTTCAAGTGCTATGTAGTGAACTAAACCCGTGATGTGGGATCTTGACTTAGCTAGAACGGATAGATTGGTGAAGATTAAAGCATCCAACTGAGATCCAAACCTTATATGCAGTTCGACAATACTGCCGAACTCACAATAACTCAGTCTGTAGGAGACATGAAACTCTCAGCACGCCACACAGGCACCGACTGAATGTACAGTCTTTACTGTGCGTCTAAACCACAGCAGACAGAGAGCGAGCGGGATATAATGTCAGATCCAGGATCGATGCTGCGTTGTGTTTAGCAACAGCTACTTGGATGGCTAACGAGAGTCAAAAGCTTTGTCACTCAAAGGTCAGTCTCTGCGGCGCGGCACACAATCTGCCCCGAGGCTTTAATTGCGAGCAGTGGGGCGAGGGATGTTCAACAGCAGCTGCACTCACTCCATCCAGCTGTTTTACACCTTTATTTCTCCAGGGAGGGCTGCTCTCTGCTAACAGCCTCTCACCGCGGGTCAGGAACCAGCCGGGATTATACCGCTATTTCTGAGCCTCGAGAAAGACCAGAGTATCTGAGGCAGAAATAATCACAACTTGGATATTGACATTTAAGTTCAGAGATGGCAAAAGTACAAACGTCCTTTGCTCAAGTAGAATTTCAGATACTCGTGTTTAAAAATACTCTGGTGAAAGTAGAAGTACTGACTAAACTTCTTTACTCAAGTGAAAGTAAGAGGCTTTGAAGTGTACTTCAGTAAAAAGTACCCATAACTAGCAGCTGCTTTAAAGAGTACCTGACCTCCCTTTATATTAATAGAACAATGATGTCATTGTTAGCTAATGAATGTTTCCATGCTGAACAACGGCAACATGACAACGTTTCCATTGGTCCCTCTTCTTTAGAGAAGACCAGGAAGTGATGGATACACGGATCGTGTTCAGATCAATAGGCACGCAATGACTCTAAAGAATAATGATCACGCACCAACACACATTCAGACTAAAGGAACCAGCTGTTTGGGAAATGAGAGAAGTAGAAAGTACAGGTATTTGAGTTCAACATGTAAGAAGTAGAAAGTACAGGTATTTGGGTTCAACATGTAAGAAGTAGAAAGTACAGGTATTTGAGTTCAACATGTAAGAAGTAGAAAGTACAGGTATTTGAGTTCAACATGTAAGAAGTAGAAAGTACAGGTACTTGAGTTCAACATGTGAGAAGTAGAAAGTACAGGTATTTGAGTTCAACATGTGAGAAGTAGAAAGTACAGGTATTTGAGTTCAACATGTAAGAAGTAGAAAGTACAGGTATTTGAGTTCAACATGTGAGAAGTAAAAAGTACAGGTATTTGTGTTCAACATGTGAGAAGTAGAAAGTACAGGTATTTGAGTTCAACATGTGAGAAGTAGAAAGTACAGGTATTTGAGTTAAACATGTAAAAAGTAGAAAGTACAGGTATTTGGGTTCAACATGTGAGAAGTAGAAAGTACAGGTATTTGAGTTCAACATGTAAGAAGTAGAGTCTATATTTGTAAATGAATTTGTCCCTTAGTATTGATATTATTTTAATTTGTGCAGATGAGATATTTCTACACTTTAATAACGGCAACAGGCTCTTTCTCTATCGTCATCTCTGAACATGTTCTAATATGAAACAGATCTGAAGGACCACAGAAGGGCGCAAGGATGGTAAAACAGTCCATTATAATTTACACTGCTTTTTAAAATCCTTCGGTGAAAAGCGCCTTCTCGCTGCAGTTCAAGATGTCTCTGCTGTTTGAGGGGGACGAGGAGAGCTGTCTCTATGATCGCTGCTCTGAAGAACACTTCAGTTTCAAACAAGGCTGGAGAGAAAAACCCTGGAAACCCTGACAGACGAGACAGAAGTGTGAGAAGTGGAGTCCTGCCGAGCCTCTGACTGAACGAGAGGAGAGCAACACGCTCTGTGGGAAAACAGGGTTGTTATAAAAATGCTTTTATAGAAGATGTTCTCCTGAATGTTGGAATCACACGACGCCTGACTGTGTGATTCCACTTCTGTTTCAGACGTGATGCTACTGTCGAGCCTCGCCAGCCTTAGCTACTAAAGCTGGGCTAAATGAAATGCTCGCTGATACTCTGGGCCCTTGTACATATAACTATGTACATGTATCCTGTAAATAATGTCCTTTATTGTTGTATGTTTCACGTGGATCTATGATCTCAATGGACCAAGCTCATTCAATAAAGGTTTGACATGAAATGAAATGAGTTACTGTATTGAAGCCTTTTAATAAACTGTTTGAATACTTTTCTCAGATGATAAAGTAACCATTTAGATTCCCAATATATAACTCCTGTATCCAAATAACGCATATTTCGGAATGTACGCCAATCTGTGACAGTTTGAGACAGAAATCACGTGTATTTGTATAATAACTCTTGTTGGGGACTCCTTCCCCGCCTGTCCTCCTTCGCCCTCTGACGCAGAATCCCAACCTCGAGCAGCCGTTATTATGTCATCTGTTAGACGCTTTTATCCAAAGCGACTAACATACATCCAGTGCTGTGGGCAGGTGAAGAGTCTCAGGGACACAACGACATGCCGACTGCAGCGGGACTCGAACTTGCTACCCCCTGATTCGAAGTCCAGCACACTATCCACTGAGCCACAGCCGTCTGCTATCTCCCTTACGGAGGGGCTGCCCTAGCAAGTTGTTGATGTTGCCAGTTTGTGACCGAGCAGCTCTCGGTCAGATAGTGTTGTTTGCCATCAAAGCTCCAGCTCTCCTCGTGTCTCTCCGAGTCCTGACTCCCATTGCTTCAGAGGTTTCCCCCACAGCTCTCACTTCCAGAAGCGTGGACACTGTACGTTTAACCATAGGGTTTAAAATAATAACAATATTTAAAATTATTATAGCCATTAATTTATCAATAGCTAACATTCGCTAGCTTGTTATTTAGATAGCTCACGCTAATTCCCCTCTTCTTGAAGTCAGTCTTTCCGCTCGTGTTTTTGGTTAGAAGCCTGACATATGGTTTGGAGTTAACTCAGTAAATAGCGCACTGGTGAACGTCTGAAGTTTCTATGTGTCCTAAAAACAGCGGTTGCTAACGGGTGAATAAACAAACTACTAAACAGAAATACGCCGCCTTTAGCTTAGCGGTGGCGATCCAGTGAGTCTTACTACTTTTATACTGACAACACACGGCTGTACACAGGGCTGGCCCCACGCAGAGTTATATGAAGAGGCCCTTTGTGTCGCGAGCGCCGACGGGACGGGGACGGGGTGCTAGTGGAGCCTCTGTGGCGCGCTTACACTGTAGGTGCGCTTCAGATGAGGCCCCCTCCGCGAGATCAAGCCCCCTCCGCGAGGTCAGGCCCCCTCCGCGAGGTGAGGCCTGTGATCAGCCTGTAGGGCGGGGCGGCCCTGGCTGTATATGTTTGACTGCCTAAACCACATCAAGCATTAGACGGCTACTAAAGTCAAAATGTTGGATCCAAGACAGTGCTTCAAATTGTAGTTAAAATGTAGAAACCTTACGCTAAGATTCTTGGCATTTAAATTGACCCAAGATTCAAGATTCAAGGCTTTATCGTCATGTGCACGGTAGCTACAGTGGAGATATGGCGATGGAAAGCTTAAGTCACAGGCTCCTCCTACAATGCAGCATGAATATATATAGGACATAAAACAAATGTTTAGTTTGAAGAATCGAACAAGCGTCTTGGTATTTGACCTCTAAGCAAGGTCAGCGGAAAGTAACTTTGAAGGACTTTTCAAAGGACTGTGGAGTCGATGAATCAAAGGAGGATTAAAGATGCAAACCTGACACAGACTTCAGGTTCAATAGGTGATTAGAAACACAGGAACGGAGTCCATTTTAGAAACCTGTTTTCCTTTTGAAGATTGTTTGACTTGTTTCTCAAGTGTGCTTTGTCAATACAACAAAAAAAGTGAATGTCTTCGAGCTGAGATGAAACAAAAACACAATTATAGTCCAACTGTTTTTATAAAAATCCCATAAAAACAACAAAGTAGGATGTTTAATACACGGGTCACACGGGACAGCTCCCGGAGTGTGACTGTGTACGAGTGTGTGAAGCAGAGGCGGATTTAGGATTGTAGGAGATCCGGGGCATAGCTTGACAATAACTTTCTAATATCCATAACTGTAGAGGCTATTAGCTTAAAACTCGTCAGGCACTAGGAAGGATCACTTCTTCTTCAGGGCAGGATACGGAGTACGCAGGCTAATGTCCCACAGTGGCTTCCTCTCTGGTGGACTCCGGTACTGCACATTACTCCCGAGACGTTTTCCAAGTTGAGCCCAAGTAGCCACCCCCTAGCGCCGCCACTGGTGTGAAGCCTCCCTGCAGATGAAGTTCCACCGCAGGGCAGATCAGACGCAGATCCTCTCAGAAGGATGCTTCTTAGTTCAGGAGCTGAGAGAGGAAGTGACTTTCATTCACATCTGACACTTCCCTCTGACTGCAGGAGAGTCATTAAAACTGAAGGAAGGAAAGTACTTTGTTGTGGATGTGAACAATCTGGATGGAGAATTTAAGTTATACTTGTTTTGTTCCAGAGCATCTGTATGATTTAGGGAACAACGAGTGCTTCTGTTGTGACACCTCTAAGCTGTCGCTGTTTAGTCACGTGATGCTCGAAGTCTGACCACGATGTGATCGCATGGACCAATAAGCAGTACTAATGTATATCAGTATACATTAGTACTGCTTATTTCTACATACGGTATGTAGCGTCTCTACTTTAAAGAGTCCTCTCTGATTTGAGAGGTTGTAATAACCAAGCTGTAGTTTTAATGGAAAATATATTTAATTTTTTTTTTTTTTTTTTTGCAAGTGAACATTTCAACACTAAGTTCATTTTTTGTCTACAAGCTACAAAACGTTTGTTCTTCTTCTGCGACTTCAAATTTGGTTCACAGATACGTGGATATTTTATACAAGAGTAAATGTATGCACACAAGCTCAGATTCTTTTTCTGCAAGTGCTCACATCAGGTTTTACAAGCTCTCGCATTTTGCACCATATCTACCTTCATAGGTTGCTGATTGGCTAATGGCTACTCAAGCCAAACATCGTGATGACATCATAAAGTGTCCACAATCTGATCAGCTCGTTTTCAGACAGGTTTTTATAGAAATGGATCAAAAAGAGAGAGAATCTTTGTTCCTGAAACGTTCAGTCTCTTTCCACAGAGGGGACACATGGGGATGTAGAAGAGACATGGAGAAGAGGGGACACATGTTGATGTAGAAGAGACATGAAGAAGAGGGGACACATGTTGATGTAGAAGAGACATGGAGAAGAGGGGACACATGTTGATGTAGAAGAGACATGAAGAAGAGGGGACACATGTTGATGTAGAGAATACATGAAGAAGAGGGGACACATGTTGATGTAGAAGAGACATGAAGAAGAGGGGACACATGTTGATGTAGAAGAGACATGGAGAAGAGGGGACACATGTTGATGTAGAAGAGACATGGAGAAGAGGGGACACATGTTGATGTAGAAGAGACATGGAGAAGAGGGGACACATGTTGATGTAGAAGAGACATGAAGAAGAGGGGACACATGTTGATGTAGAAGAGACATGGAGAAGAGGGGACACATGTTGATGTAGAAGAGACATGGAGAAGAGGGGACACATGTTGATGTAGAAGAGACATGGAGAAGAGGGGACACATGTTGATGTAGAAGAGACATGAAGAAGAGGGGACACATGTTGATGGAGAAGAGACATGAGGAAGAGGGGACACATGTTGATGTAGAAGAGACATGGAGAAGAGGGGACACATGTTGATGTAGAAGAGACATGGAGAAGAGGGGACACATGTTGATGTAGAAGAGACATGGAGAAGAGGGGACACATGTTGATGTAGAGAATACATGAAGAAGAGGGGACACATGTTGATGTAGAAGAGACATGAAGAAGAGGGGACACATGTTGATGTAGAAGAGACATGGAGAAGAGGGGACACATGTTGATGTAGAAGAGACATGGAGAAGAGGGGACACATGTTGATGTAGAAGAGACATGAAGAAGAGGGGACACATGTTGATGTAGAAGAGACATGAGGAAGAGGGGACACATGTTGATGTAGAAGAGACATGGAGAAGAGGGGACACATGTTGATGTAGAAGAGACATGGAGAAGAGGGGACACATGTTGATGTAGAAGAGACATGAAGAAGAGGGGACACATGTTGATGTAGAAGAGACATGAAGAAGAGGGGACACATGTTGATGTAGAAGAGACATGAAGAAGAGGGGACACATGTTGATGTAGAAGAGACATGAAGAAGAGCGGACACATGTTGATGTAGAAGAGACATGGAAGAAGAGGGGACACATGTTGATGTAGAAGAGACATGAAGAAGAGGGGACACATGTTGATGTAGAAGAGACATGAAGAAGAGGGGACACATGTTGATGTAGAAGAGACATGAAGAAGAGGGGACACATGTTGATGTAGAAGAGACATGAAGAAGAGGGGACACATGTTGATGTAGAAGAGACATGAAGAAGAGGGGACACATGTTGATGTAGAAGAGACATGAAGAAGAGGGGACACATGTTGATGTAGAAGAGACATGAAGAAGAGGGGACACATGTTGATGTAGAAGAGACATGAGAAGAGGGGACACATGTTGATGTAGAAGAGACATGAAGAAGAGGGGACACATGTTGATGTAGAAGAGACATGAAGAAGAGGGGACACATGTTGATGTAGAAGAGACATGAAGAAGAGGGGACACATGTTGATGTAGAAGAGACATGAAGAAGAGGGGACACATGTTGATGTAGAAGAGACATGAAGAAGAGGGGACACATGTTGATGTAGAAGAGACATGAAGAAGAGGGGACACATGTTGATGTAGAAGAGACATGAAGAAGAGGGGACACATGTTATGTAGAAGAGACATGAAGAAGAGGGGACACATGTTGATGTAGAAGAGACATGAAGAAGAGGGGACACATGTTGATGTAGAAGAGACATGTAGAAGAGGGGACACATGTTGATGTAGACGAGACATGAAGAAGAGGGGACACATGTTGATGTAGAAGAGACATGAAGAAGAGGGGACACATGTTGATGAAGAAGAGACATGAAGAAGAGGGGACACATGTTGATGAAGAAGAGACATGAAGAAGAGGGGACACATGTTGATGTAGAAGAGACATGGAGAAGAGGGGACACATGTTGATGTAGAAGAGACATGAGGAAGAGG